>NW_027526203.1:389703916-389737249 GCF_048455015.1 Haemaphysalis longicornis | reverse complement strand
CCCGAGCCCGACTACACGCAACACAACGCTCTCCCTCCGATGAGTTCATTTATGTAGACGCTGTCAAACACGCAGAGCATGCAGCCCACGCAATCACACATATAGGCCCCCCAAGCCCCCTCTCAGACACCTTACGTACCATTTTGACCCCGGAAGCAGAGGAAGCGGCCATTGCATTAGAATTTACCAACAATGTTGGCACTTCACACAAGTCAACACCACCCAAGATGCTATGATTCCAAGACAGCAGTACATAATCACACTATAGCCGGCATATCACCTACCGCCTATCACATCCTTACGCTAACGCCTCTACAGAGCCTGTGACACAAGTGTAGACTCTAGCCCACTCTGGCATGGGCGTCAATGAGGCGGCACACAGACATGCCGGAGCGCTAACCCCCGAGCTCCAGCTTTTTTTGCCCCTATACTCACCCTCTAGAACCCCTTTCTCGGCACACCGACGACATCGTCACACACTGCAAACTAGGCCGACAAACATTTCCGCCTACCCACCCCCCTCTCTCGTCCACAGCAACCGACATGTGGAGACTCCTCCAAGCACACACATTCCCAGATTGGACACAACTTATCCACCCCCACCCCCACCCCTTCCCATCCCCAGACTACCCATTCTGTGGCCAGCTGGACACCCTCTACCGCTCCCTCGGCCATTGTCCAGCTGACCCAAACCCACCTCTCCCATCCCCCTCCTCCTTGGAGCGGACCCTGCAAAACTCCTAGATTTCATGCCAGGTGATAGTCACCCCCCCCCCCCCCCCCCCCATGAAGTCTACGGGTCGCTGAGGCCATATGAGCCTCCTCCGCCCCCTCCTATTGAGTCTCATGCTGTGATAAAGTTTGTATATATCTCTAGACACTAAACCAGAGGGCATCCTGTTACAATAACAAACGGAAAGTTCCACCTCCCGATTTACAATGTTTTTACTCAGCCCCACACCTTCACGAGGGCAGACGGCAAGCTTGCGCGTACTACCACAACCCCTTCCCTCCGGCCACTGTCACATGCTATGTTGACAGGGCATATTACCCAGCTTGTGGCTCCACTGCTTGCGTTATTATGTCCCGCCCCACTGACACTCCAATAACCTCCACAGCAGGCCCTTACTCCCATCCTACTTCTCCCTTAGCTCTCAAACTCGCGGCGATCGTTCACGCAACTAGAGAACTAACTTCCCTACCCCCTTACCCCCGCTATCGCATATACTCCGACTCCATGCCGGCGATTCGAGCTCTTCGCGACAACCGAATTGCCGAAGATCTGCATGACGACCTCTCTAAACTCTCTCGCTCCTCTCCCCGGCCTCGGTCGCTGTAGTGTTATTGCCGGGCTACTCAGGGATATTGGCAATCAGCTGGCTCACCAGCTGGCCCGCGAGATTACTAACCGGGCGCCGGTGATCCCTTGTACTTTCCCTCCCATGGCGGACGAGCCAAATTTCTACAAGAAAATCCTGAAAGAGCACTAGCAACACCTTCGGCACTCGCTACAGACTCTTCCGCCACCCCACACTACCCTATCCATTGCACAAGTGCACACCCTTGGGCAATCCAGCTGAACACCCTAACCATTCCGGCACGTCTTTACCACTACGGTTATCGCTCCGACCCATACTGTCCCAACTGCCCCGCTACGTAAGCAAATGTTGAGCACATCCTTTTCTCCTGCCCCGCTGCCCAACAGTCCCCTCATTATCCTAGCCATCCTCATCCCAACTGGCGAGTGTGGTTGGCGTCGGCAGCCCTCGTTGACCAGCTGGCCATGATTCTTCTTGCGGAAGAGTATGACGCATAGGTCTTCATCTGACCAGAAATAAAGTAAGTTTTATATATATATATATATATATATATATATATATATATATACATATACATACTGGAGAATTAAGGTACAAGGATGTCCAAACATCGACACGCTACATCGGTCAAAAATTACAATCCGAGTCAGGAGAGATAAGCAACGACGAGCAACCATAAGCGGAAATCATAAGAGTGGGGAATGTGTAATTAGCGCGTGGTGACAGGGAGGATAACAAGCCCGGCTAAGACGGATCATTCAATCAAGTGGCAACCGACGCCGTGCTTGAATTACACGTTGGCAGGACAGCGTCCCGCCAAGCTATTCTCGCGCGTGCATTGTTGAACACTCCGGCAGAACTGCTGCCAAGCAGGCACAGTCGGGGGGACCCGCGCGTGCATGATTGATTGATTGTAGGGTTTAACGCGCCGACGCAACGCAGGCGATGAGGCGCGCCGTAGTGGAGGGCTCCGGATTAATTTTGACCACCTGGGGATCTTTAACGTGCGCCGAAATCTCGTACACACGGGCGTTTTTGCTTTTCGCCTCCACCAGGAAGCGGCCGCCACGGCCGGGAATCGAACCCTCCTAATGGCCGTAAAACGATAGAGGTCAAGAAAAAAATAAAGGGGGCGGGCGATACGCTGTGCCACACCTTCTTGCCTTCGTGACGTTCATTTCGTAACGGTCAATTCAAGCGCCATAGTACGTGACAAGCCGTTGATATGTCGCTAATCGAAAGCTATTGCATGAGCACTTCGCGCGAAATGGGCGATCAGGATATGTCTAACGGAGGAATTGACGTCCGAACGCGGAAGATTCGGACGAGGTCTTAAAGAAACGCTTGCAGATTTGTTTCGCTTTTATGGGTAAGTGTAACTATATCTTTTGTGCTCTGGTTTTTAATTATTGTCCAGCTATTACTAAAAAATAATGAAACGGCGTTTGAAGGGACGCCGACGAAACGTTAAAACAAAATATAGACGGGAATGAGCCTGGTATCTGAGCCATATTCAGTCATGCGAGAACCGCGGATAGCTCCAAGTTTCCAATTTTTGTGTGAAAGAAGAAGAAGGGACGGAAAGAAAGAGAGAGACAAATAAAAGTAGAAGAAAATGAGAAGGAGGAAGGAAGTCGAAATGCGATTACAAGGCTAAGTTGTAGCGAACGTTGCCGTTAAACACAGAAGGGCCATTCCGGGATTTCCTTATTTCATTCTCTACACGGCTGTGAGCCACGGTTGAATAACCGCGTAAGTTAGAAGGAAGGTTGCTTGCCTGCCCACACACAAAAAAAGCGTGTGGCTAATGGCATCTCAGTGCGAGACAGTTTCTTTCGTTTACTACCCCTTGTGTTCGCACCGTGTTCTCGAAAATAAGTACTTCCAAAGAGCGCCCGCCAGGAATTTCGCGGTGGAACGCAAGGCGTCTTTTCGTCTGTTTTGCAGCTTCACCTACTGAGACCAACAATTTGAGCTCCTCTCATAGTAACACTGGTAAGACGTAGGACGCGTTAACCTTCCCATAGCGCTATAGTGGCCCTGGGTAAGAGGCTAAATCTTGGAACGGCCTAAGCTGAGAAGCGCGCAAAAAGAAGCCTCAAATCCTCAATTTCTATCCAGGCCGTATCAAGGTGCGATGCAAAAAAAAAGACGCCCCCGTGGGGAAAGCGTGATTCTAATTCGGAAGTGCAGCATTTCCTTCCTGGCCGAGCAGTCCATTGTCATCTATAACTTACCTCTTCTACGGGGACGTCATTTATATAGGTTTTTCATTCAAGTCAGTGCTTCCTGCCCCTCAGCCGTAGAAAGTATACGTTCATTCTTTAAAACACCCGTGGGTGGAGTAGAGGCACAAAGGTGGCTAATGACGGTGTCCCATACCCAAAGGATACGATTTGACTAAAAAATACTGCCTGCGCTGCTACAAGCATAGTGCTGCGCAGGACATTTTCATTTCTCGGCGTCAAAGCGCAGATCAGATCTTCCGTCAAATCACACCTTATGCCTTGTTATTTGTCAAATTTGATTGATTGATTGATTGATTGATTGATTGATTGATTGATTGATTGATTGATTGATTGATTGATTGATTGATTGATTGATTGATTGATTGATTGATTGATTGATTGATTGATTGATTGTAGGGTTTAAAGCGCCGACTCAACGCCGGCGATGAGGCGCGCCGTAGTGGATGGCTCCGGATTAATTTTGACCACCTGGGGATTTTTAACATGCGCCGAAGTCTCGAACACACGGGCGTTTTTGCTTCTCGCCTCCATCAGAAAAGCGGCCGCCGCGGCCTGGAATCGAACCCGCGTCCTCGTGCTCAGCAGCGAAACGCCTTAGCCATGGAGCCATGCCGCTCGAGTTAATTGTGAAATTTGCTCGCTTAGGCGTACAGATAAGTGATTCAGGCACACTGTGGCATACCAACTTTCTTTTTTAGTGTGGATTGGCGTTTCGATGTACATTGCATAAATTGGGATTTCTTTACTATTTACAGATTTCATCTATCGCTGTTTTACAGCGAAGCTGTTTGCCTCCAGTTGATCGGACAATTTTGTGTCGTAAACAAAATACCTAAGCAGCATCCAGCAGTTCTCAAGACCCCGAGCGCACGCGTCAGGCTAATCAGTCATACAGCATAGAGCTCAGTATTTTGACTTTTTGTATTTTTGTATTTTGACTTTAAATGTCCTTTTAGGATTCTCACATTATCCTAGGTACTTCGCCGTAGGAAACACTAGCGCCCAAAGCATGAAAAGAACAGAAAAAGGTTTATACAGGGCGCTGAATATCATTTTTGTTTAACCTGACAAAAAGTCTAAGTCCGCTACCGTGCCAAGTCCACGACAGTTTTTTTTTTCTTTTTCTTATCTGCCCAGCTCTTCCTTGGGCCTTTTCTTCCCCCATCCCCAACCCACAGCAGAGAAGCATGTAGGCGTCTGTAAATGCCGGCAAACCTCTCTGCTTTACCAATAAAGAGCCTTCTCTCTCTCTCTCTCTCTCTCTCTCTCTCTCTCTCTCTGACAAAAAGACGGCCCATTTTATTTTGATACTGATATATCAGCATATCCCACTAGTCGACGAAGGGTCATCGCGCAGGACCATAAAAATAAAAGGTTGTATGAAATTTATTTTCGTCTTGCACAATACGCACGCACGCACGCACGCACGCACGCCCTGCCACATAAATGCGAACGGAAATAATTCCCTCGCCTCTGTGTTTGTGCAGTCGTCCGTCTTACTCCCAACCTTCCACGTCGGCTCCGTCGTCGCCACGAATTTTTCGGTGGACCATCCCGCCCCTGATGTCCAAAATTGTGCATACGAGTTTCCTTTCATCGAGAGGATCACGTAGGTACCAAATTTGGGCGATTTAGCCCACTTTTGGCGATTTTGTGAGCATTTTCCTTCAGCGAGGCGAGGCAGCCCAGCTAAGCCTAACGAGGGAACCGACGAGTACGGGCATGGCGACGGCCACGTCGACGGCCGCCGCCGCCGCCGCGGGCGTGCCCGGACCTGCCCAGCGGGCGGAGAATCGGCGCGCCGACGTAGAAGACTTCCAAGAATCCTGCGAAATGGATGTGACTACTGCGGACTCTCCTCAACGCGAGCAGACTGTGTCGGACTGTGTGTCGGTGAGGACTG
Organism: Haemaphysalis longicornis; assembly: GCF_048455015.1. Taxonomy (NCBI): domain Eukaryota; kingdom Metazoa; phylum Arthropoda; class Arachnida; order Ixodida; family Ixodidae; genus Haemaphysalis; species Haemaphysalis longicornis. Next base: position 389,731,778 of record NW_027526203.1, on the reverse strand, counting down.
TTACCACGCGCTCCGGCATCGACGGCAACGAGCGTCCGCGCGCCGACGACGAGCCGGAGGGAGGCGACGACCACGCCGGGTGGACCCGCGTGTCTCATCAGCGTCGTCGCAAGAAATCTGTGAGTGTTCTGGAAGCTTCCACGCAGCGAGCTTCGTCACACGCCGGTAAGCCTAACGCTTCGCAACGCCACGTTCAACCTACGCGAGCTCAGTTCGCGAGCAAGATTAACGCCAACATGGCGAAGACGGCGCGCATGCCCAATTTCGCCCCGAGAGACGAGTTCCGCGTGGTCATGCGGCCACGTGGCGGCCTAGAAGTAGGCAAGGTGCCGCTGACCGACCTGCGAAGAGCCATTTTCGCGGCGGCCAAGGCGAGCGAGGAAGCCGAGCGGGAGGACACCATGCTGCCGAACCTCGCTCAGAACATTCTAGTAGTCAGTACCCCGAGCTGGGAAAGGATGATGCAATACGAGGTCGTGAAGAAGATCACGATCGGAGGACGAGAGTTCGAGACCTACGCGTATCGGGCGGCGCCGGAGGACACCTCTCGCGGCGTAATACATGGCGTGGGTCCGGAAGACACCGCGGACGACATATTTCGCCACGTGGTCAACAAACACAACCCCACTGCCGGTGACGCTCACCGCCTCGGCCAGTCGACGGCGGTCGTCATCTTGTTTCACGGAAGCAAAGTGCCGTTTTACGTGCGGTACGGTGGCGTAGTTACGAGATGCTACCTGTATCGGCAGCACAAGGAAGTTTGCAAGATTTGCGGACTGATCGGCCACAGAAAGGACGTGTGTCCCACGCCGAACGTTCGGGTATGTTTCGCCTGCGGGCAGAAGAACCCGGGCGACGGGCACAAGAGTCACTGCAAGCCGCGGTGCCGTCTGTGCGGCGGCCCACACCCCACGGGCGAGGGCTCGTGCAAACACAAATTCAAGACCCCATACCAAGTCCGCAAGCGGCAGTGGGAGCGGAAACTCGAAGAAGAACGCGCGAAGGCGGCCACGTCGGCGCCGGCGCTCAAAGTCAGACTTTCTAGAAGGGACGACTTCCCCGAACTCGCCCCGCCGCGCGGCAGCAGCCGCGGCAGGAGCGCGTCGCGCGGGAGTGCGCAGCGCAGGAGCGCATCGCGCGGCCGTCGCGCCACGTCGCGAGGCCCCGCCTCCTGGGCGGCGATCACGTACGGTGCAGCTGGCGGAGCAGCTGCCGCGCCGGCTCGCCGGCGCTCAAAGTCCGCTCGTCGCGAGCGCTCGGCGTCCAGACGGAGAAGCGCTAGCCGCTCGTCGCCACGACGCAGCAACGACACGAAGCAAACGAGAGCCTCCCCGGAGACCGTGGAACTACGCAAGATGGTGAAAGAGCTACAAGCCACCGTACACGCCCAGCGAGTGACCATCGAGCAGCTCACCACGAAGCTCGAAGAGCTATGGGGGCCAAAGTCGACCACGGGGTCAAAGCCCGCACCCGCGGAGACAACGAACGCTAGCCCGGCGGAACGTCCGAGCCGGGCGACGAGTTGGAAGCAACCGCCGCCAGTGAGAGACCCGATGCCGAAGCCGGCGGAGGAGCGACGGGAATCCCCGGCCCACGAATACTACATAGAAGAGGAATGCGACGAGGACGCCGACGACGTGGGCTCCAGCGTGTCGGTCTCCGCATCGAACGTCCTCGACCTGAGCAAGACGCCGGGCTACGCCGGCTTGAACAACCGCATCAGAAGAATAGAAAGCCAGATGAACCGCTGGGGTAGAGACCTCGAGGTCCTGGAGAAGAGAATCACCAACAGGCTGATGCAAGCTTTCCAGCAGCAGATGCAAGCCTTCCAACAACAGATGCAAACTGCTATCCAGCAGCAGATACAACAACAATTCAGCAAACTGACGGCACCCGCGTGCGGAGTCGTACAAGAACACAACAACCAGGTCACCGTCAACGTATCGCCATGATGACGACGGCCCGACATCGCACCTCGCTACGAATCTGGCACTGGAACGCGAACGGCTTTCGGTGCCGGAAAGCGGTCCTACAACAGCACCTCCGCACCCTGGCGCTGACGGAGCAACCCGACGTCATCATGGTGCAGGAAACTCACGCGGAAGACGCCGGCGCAGTGTCCCTGCCGGGCTACAGGACGCACGCCAGCCCGCCGAGCGCTCGCACCTGCGGGCGCGGAGCGGCGCAGGGCGTGTGCACCTTCGTCCGAAAGGGCATCGCGTTCGTCAAGCACGACGCACTCATGGGAAGCCGCGGCAGCGCGATCGAGCTATGCGCGACCGAGCTGACGGTGGCCACCGGCAGATGCAAAGGGAAGAGCACGAGCACGACCGTGATGGCGGTCAACGTGTACAGCAACCCGCAGCACCGGCAGCAAAAGTTCAAGTCACTACTGCACAAAGCACGCGGAGCGGTCTCCGCATGCGACGGCGCCGTCGTCGTCGCGTGCGGGGACTTCAACGCACGACACAAAGAGCTCGGCCACGCCGATACTACGGTCAAGGGCCGGGACCTGCTGGAGGACGCCGCGGAAGCGGACTACGTTCTCCTCACGGACCCATCGCACCCCACGCGCATCGGCACGTCCACAGTCAGAGACACTACCCCGGACCTGGCGTTCCTGCACTTGCCCGACGACCGGACGGCGAGCTGGAGAAACACGGGAGTGAACCTGGGGAGCGATCATTACATAATCGAAGTCGTCGTCCCGCTCCGACCCAACGGCAGAGGCGGTGACGACACCGGAGACGGGAGCATCAAGCACCGACTCACAAACTGGCACGAGTTTCGTACCGAGGATTTGGGCGAGATCAAAGACATCGAAGAGTGGTCGAGAAGCATAGTCGCGGCCGCGGAGAAGGCGACGACCGTCACGGAAACGTCCGAGGAGACCGCGCGCATGGACCCCCGGCTCGCGCACATGCTGGAGGCACGACGCTCGCTACAACAACGATGGAAGCGGCAGCGGCACAACCGTGCCCTTCGCAAGAGAATCGCAACGCTCGGCCGAGAAATCGAAAAGTACAGTCGCCAGCTATGCGCGCAGCAGTGGTTCGAGCTGTGCAGCGAGGCCGACGGCCAGCTCCACCGGGGCGGCACGTGGAAACTCCTCCGCCACCTGATGGACGAAAGCCAGAGTAAAGAGTACCAACGACACCGGCTCGCGCAGATCATGTACGCGGCGACGAAGGAGCTCGGGGAGCGGGAGGTTCACAAGCGTCTCAACGAGCGCTACCTTCCCGAGACCGCGAGAGAACGGCACGGAGAATATGCCGGCCCGCCCAACCCCTCGCTCGACAGAGACATCGAGGTGTGGGAAGTCCGGCGCGCGACCCAGGCCCTGAACTGCCGGTCGGCGGCGGGCCCGGACCGAGTCACGAACAAGGCGCTGCGCAACCTGAGCGACGCGGCCGTAACCTCACTCACGAAGTACTTTAACGAGCGCTGGCGAGCCGGCAGCCTCCCGCGACAGTGGAAGACGGCCAAGACGATACTCATTCCCAAGCCCAACAAGCCGCCAGGCATAGAGAGCCTGCGCCCCATCTCCCTCACGTCGTGCGTGGGGAAGGTGCTGGAGCACGTTCTCAACGACCGGTGGCAGCGGTACCTGGAGACGAACGACCTGTACCCCGACTCGATGCTGGGATTCCGCTCGCGTCTGGGGACGCAGGACGCGATGCTACTGCTGCAGCGCGAGGTGCTGGCCCCGCCAACGAGGCCGACCTCGGACAACCGCGCCATCCTGGGCCTGGACCTGCAGAGCGCCTTCGACAAGGTGAAGCACTCGGCGATCCTGGCCCAAGTGTCCCGGCTCGGCCTGGGACAGCGTTCCTACAACTACATCCGGACTTTCCTAACCGGCCGCACGGCCCGACTGGAGGTGGGCCAAACGCAACTAGAAGAGCGAGAGCTGGGCAGCGTCGGCACGCCGCAGGGCTCGGTGATCTCGCCGCTGTTGTTCAACTTGGTCATGATCGGCGTGGCCCGTCGCCTGGACGAGCTGCCCGACGTAAAGTATACGATCTACGCCGACGACATCACGCTGTGGGTGTCGGGCGGCAGCGACGGCCACATCGAGTCGGCGCTGCAAGAGGCGGTGGACGGCATCGAGGAGAGTCTGCGCGGCACGGGTCTCCGGTGCGCCCCGCAAAAGTCGCAGCTGCTGATCGTGCCCCCGTCGGGCCGGTATCACAAGAAGGCGTCGGCCGAAGCGGAGCGCAGCATCGTGGTGCGAGCGAGCGACGGCACGGCCATACCCAAGGCGGCGAGCATACGCGTTCTCGGCATGCACGTGGACGCGAGCCGCCGCTACAACAACACCACCGTGGAACGGCTGATCACGAAGATTGGCATCGCCACGCGCCTCGTCAAGCGACTGGCGACGCGAGCGCGCGGCATGAGAGAAGCGAGCCTGCTGCGGTTGCTGCAGGCGTTCGTCGTGAGCCAGGTGGCTTACGTGGGAGCGTTTCATGAATGGAGGACCCAGGAACGAGCTAAGATCGACGCGGCGATCCGCAAGTCATACCGGGCGGCCCTGGGCCTACTCAACGGCACGAGCAACGCGGCCCTCGCGTCTCTGGGAGTGCACAACACGCTCGCGGAGATCAGCGAGGCGCAGAGAGTGGCGCAGCTGGAACGCCTGGGGTCGACCCGGACGGGCCGGAGACTGCTGCAACGCGTAGGACTGGGCTGCCCCTTCGAGGAGGAGGACGAGCTGATCCCGCTACGAGACGACATAGCCAACAGCGTGGTGGTGCCCCCGCTCCCGAAGAACGTCGCGCCGGGACGGAACTCGGAACGGAGAATGGCGCGGGCGTGCGCGCTCGCCAAGGAGTACAACGAGAGAGGCGATGCGGTGTTCGTGGACGCCTCCAAACATCGGGACCGAGACGACGCCTACGCGGTGGTGGCGGTGCGAGCCGCCACGGGAGAACTACTGAGCGCCGGCAGCGTGCGCGCCAAGTCCGCCAGACAGGCGGAGGAGGCGGCGATCGCGCTGGCCCTGCTCCACCCGGGGACGAAGACGGTGTTCAGCGACTCCAAGTCCGCGATAGCCAACTTCGCCAGGGGCACGGTGTGCAAGACGACGATGCGCGTCCTTTCCGGCATCGGAGAGGGAGCGCGCAGGAACACCAGCACGACCATCCGGTGGTTTCCGGCTCACATGGGCCGGGAGCTCCGCAACGGCCACCGAAACGTCAACGAGGTAGCCGACGCCGCGGCCCGTGATCTCGCCACGTGCCGAGCCGCGCCAGCGACGGACGCCGACGTCGACGAGGAATCGAGCGAAGAAGAAGGCTACGACGCGGAACCCCTGACCACGTACGGCGCGACGCTGCGCTGGTACAGGGAAGAGAGGCGGGCCTACCCTCCGCCCCATCCGGGGCTCGCGAGGAGGGAGGCCGTGCTTCTGCGGCAACTACAGACTCGGACGGTGCTGACGCCGGCGCTCGCGCGCCACGTGTGCCCGGACCTGTATGAAGACTGTGTGTGCAGTGTTTGTGCGCGAGTGACCGCGGACCTGACCCACCTAATGTGGGGTTGTGAAAGACACGACGCGAGTGACGGGAGGCCGACCCTCCCTCCGGACGTTACGGACTCGATCGGCTCTTCGGAGCGCGAACACCAGCTAAGGGCTATCCAGCGGCTCGAGGCTGCACTGGGCAAGCAACGGCGAAAGGAGAACCCGCACTCCTCTCGGCCTCCTCCTGCGGGAGCGAGGGCTAGGGGAGACAGCGGCGGCACTCCAAGTAGCCCGCGCCGACCAGACGCAGGCCTCGGGGTCGGCCCGACGCCGCAGTGAGCGGCGAAGACTACGGGATGGTGAAGCCCTGCGAGCAGTAGTATTAACTCTATGCCTGCGAGGCCTGACCCGTCCCCGACTGCAGGAGTACCAATAAAGTCCTTTCTCTCTCTCTCTCCAATATCCCCCGTATATCTCGTCATTTAAATCACTTTTTTTCTTTTTCGCTCATGACACTATATGGATAGCGCTTTGAAATATTTAAATTACGCGCTTTTCTTATGTCATCTCTGAAAATGCATTCACATTAAAAAAAGGGCTCAATCTGCTTTTCATCTTGTCAAGTGGATTGGACATTGGTATGCGCGTGCGCACCGGATAAGGACCATACCGTAAGTACTTATATGTGTGGGACTGTATACGTGCGCGTGCTTATGGCAAGAGAGCTGCCGCTTGCAGCGGACAGAACGCCTAATTTTACAGGCACCTACGTTATTTGCCCCGAAAATTCTTAAGCACTGCGAAATTTCCAGTACAAGGTCTACCTTGAAAATTATATCAGCCAGAATATCAAAATTCTGAATGCACAATGTGTACCTTGAAAGTTATATCGGCCAGAATATCGAAATTCTGAATGCATTGTAAGGAGTGTGCTGAAATCATGAAACTTCTCAAAACCCAAGGTATGTCAGTGGTTTAACTGACTATGGCAGTATCATTGCGCATGGAAACACAGCTTCGCTAGACTATCCAAATTAAGTTCGGGCAAAAATAAAGTAGGTGAGAGAGGCAGTTATTCTGTATGGCGCGCTTTATCCTGTCGCCGTTTCACACCAGGGCTATCCTGCAGGCTTCGACGCAGACTTCCGTGAACTGAGCCTAGTGGGAGCCGGGGGTTCAGCGCGCCGGCTCTTCGAAGTTCAGTTCCTTGCCGTGTTTCATCTTGTGCCAGCGTATCTGCACGATCCGCACCCTGGATCCGTAATGGGGGTGCTGGAATTCGATTTTTCGCTCTGGTCGGCTGGACCTCAGACTGGGCGCATCCAGGATGTCCACAAGGTTGATGGCCGCGATCACGTTGATGTCATTGCTCCAGCCGATCCCGTGCAGCTGGCTGAGAAGGCCATGCATTTCGCATTGCACCTCCCCATCGTCACCCCACTCCAAGTCGGGCAGCTTGGTGCCGATGCTATGGTGGCTACCGATGGCGTCCAACTCGCCGATGCGTCTGATGGCCGAGGCCTTCTTTGCCAGCCCGAACGCGTCTCTCGCCATTTTAAATGCAGAGCATTTCAGTAACTCACGATGTCACCCGCGTTGACGTCTGTTGTCGTCCGTAGTCGTAGTCCGCACCCCTCCCCCTACACTATATAAAAAAAAAATACTATCCGGCGCCTGGTTTCGATCCCTCGACCCTGCGGGCGGAACGCAATGTACATGGTGCTCTACCCACTGCGCCACAAAGCCGACACAGAATGGGAGGCTACGAACGCGCCTTATATCCTTGACTCATTCAAATTACTGCTGACGAGCGCTCTCTCGTCAGCAGTTGCCACATGTGCAACAACATTAACGTAACGCAAACTACTTAACGTCGTGCGCCCCCGGAAATGCTCTGCATTTGATCGTGCCCCTCGCGAGGGGGATGTTTCACTGCGTCGCCATGCGAACAGTTTGCCATTATAGTTTCCGCCCGCTTCGGTCGGTGTCGCCACGGTTGAAACCACGGCAGGGGAGCTGCGCGGGCGTTCGTTGATCGGCGTGCGTTCCGGCGTGGTGGTTTGATGGTTGTGGCGAGTTCAGTCTGCACTTGGGATTTTTTCCTCCATCGCCGGTGAACCTTTTGAGCCAGCTGGCAACCCGCGAGTTTGGGGAACGGGGATCTGGTCTCGGTGGTGCACCCCCGAGCCAGTACGGTCTTTCCGGTTCCGGGAGGTCCGCAGAGAAGCTAAAGGGCTTATTGCGAGGTTGGGGAACTTCTCCTTGTGCGTCGAGGGGAGAATGACCGCCTCGTACAGATCTTCGATCTGTTTGTCGAGGCCACCGATGTAGCTGCACTGCTCCGTGGGTCGATCGTCTACCTCGATTTCTGTGACGCCCGAATCGCACATTTGCGGTAGCGTCTCCAGGACGACGTAGAAGTCATTTTCGACTGCGACAAAGTGGCCGCTGCGCAGATTTTCGGCGTCCACGAGCCCGATAAGTGGCAGGAAGAATGTCCGGTGCAATGACGTGTGGACGATAACCGATTTGCCCTTTTGCTGCACGCAGCGGTCTGCGCTGGTGCCGTCCTCATCGCCAAGAACCTGGCGGTCGACGTTGTGCACCTCGGCTATATGAGAGACTAGATGTGGAAGCTTGTGTCGTGGATTCCCTTGATCTTCTGCACTTGCGGTTGCAGCTCGTTGGGGATGTCCAGAACCACGAGCTTCATGTTCGGGATGTCGCCGTCCAGTAGCGCTGTTTTGCGAATAATTTCCTCCTTAGTCATTTTGTACACGTAGTCGCAAAAAGATTGGTCACCTGTACTCAGGGACATGTCTCTGAGCATCTAAATACCAGTCGTCCTTCCTGAAGTCATTGGCGGATCCAGAGGGGGGGTCCGGATGTCCTGACCCCTCCCTTAATTTTTGAATTTAAACCTCCAAGAAGATGACCACTCAGATCGCAGAAAAAGGTGAATTGATGACTTGTATTCCTTGCGTTTTTGCTTCCCCAAAATTTCAGTGAATAAATAAGGCTCCTCCTTCTCCTCCTCCTGCTCATCATCATCATCATCACTGATAGGAGCTGACCCCCCTCTCACAAAAAGCCTGGATCCGTCCCTGCCTGAAGTGCCACTAAGCCTCCCGAAACACTTCGCAAGTAGTATACCCCTGACCTGCCCCCTCGATGTCCTTACTGCCATACCACCACTCCATCAGACCTCACACACCTAGTTTGGTGGTGCCCAGGTTTCGCCACGCACCGTACAGTAAGTAGTAGTAAGTATTGTTGAATAAGGCGGACTTAGCCTTGCATAGCTGCCGGCAATTGCTCCGCCTAATCGTCCCCAATACCATATCAAATCTCTCAAAGTCATAACACATCACTTAGTCCTAAAATAACAGACCCGCTATGTCACCACACCTCACTTAGTCCTGTGGACTGCAAGAATCCGAGTAGGAGATGAGACACCTCTCTTCGCACAATCCAGTGGTCCCTAGGAAAAATAATGTCCTCTGATGTAGCATGAGGCACTCCTAACTTCTGGAGATCACGAAAAAAGTTCGTCCGCTCAGGGTTGGTTTTGGAGCAGTTCATAATGAAGTGATCAATGTCACCAGTCACACTGCACGAGGGGCACAAAGGGGATGAAACAATGTTGATTTTATGTAGCCAAGCTGGTGTACGGGCTGAGTCTGTTCTTACGCGGTGGAGCAGACAGGCTTCGGCTCTTTTCAGGCCCTTCGTCACGACTGGTTGATGTACTGGTCGCCACAGCTGCCTAAAGTGCTCGCGAACGGTCTGTTTCTGTATGCGTTGGAAATCGCACCGCGTTTGCACCGTCCTTGTAGAAGATAAGGCGTCCTTGGCTAAGCTGTCAGCATGTTCGTTTCCCGCTACACCGACGTGCGACGGGATCCACTGGAATTGCACGGTGAAGCCTTCATGCTTAAGCCGCTTTAGTAGGAGTAGGGATCGCTGACAGGTCTTTTCAACAGGTATACCCCGCTGCAATAGGTGAAGAGCTGACTTTGAATCGCTGAATATTGTGACTTTTTGCCTTTCAAACGATGACAGTTGGCGCAACGCAGCTTCTATGGCAACACACTCACTCGCTGTAGATGAAACCAAAGGCGTCACCCTGGCAGCCCACGAAATATTCAAACTGGGTATGAAAAAAGCCGCCGCGCACACCCCACTATTTGCGTCAACCGATCCATCAGTGTATATGTGCAGAGAGTCCCCGTATTCCCGTTCCAAATGCTCCAGCACCAGCGATCGGGCTTCAGCAATAGGTGTACAACACTTCGAGCGCATATGAGGGATGGTCAATGCACAATCCACACTCTCGTGGGACCAAGGCGGGTCCAAAGTAGCCCTTTTCCCAGGCCATTTGGGACACAGCACTCCAAGAGTGTTTAGTGTTGCATGAGCACGAGACTCTACCCTTAATCGTAGATGCCGCAGCAATGCTAAGCCAGCACTTGTTTCTCCGAGGCGCAGCACTTGCATAAGCAAACGTTGAGACGCCTGAAGACGAAGGGGTGTTGACTGCGCCTCATGGAGGATCTTGTTGTTTCCAGCTGCTTGAGGGACGCACCGTACATTCAAATCACCCCAACCACATCCCGATCCACAACAAACTAGTGCACAACTACTATCTGAAATTGCAGTTTATTCAATTGAAAGCGGTATAGCAGGGGTTGTTTGAGTGGGCCCTCCCACGAACGAACTGGCAAACCTGTGCGACCTCCTGACTTTATTGCGATCACCACGAACTGGCCCATTAATTGCAGATTCCAAGGACTGGCCCAGTTATTAACTCTACTGAGGAAAACCAGCATTTATTTATTTTCTCTTACCCTCCCTCTCCATTCCTTTCGTCCATCGTGACCAGTGGACATCCGCTTTTTAATAAAGGTTATCTCTCTCTCTCTCTCTCTCTCTCCTAGCGCTGGCGTCAACCGTCATTCTCCTCCTCCTCCTCCTCCGCCTCCTCCTCCGCCTCCTCCTCCTCCTCCTCCTTTTTCTTCTTCTTCTTCTTCTTCTTCTTATTCTTCTTATTCTTCTTCTTCTAATGTGTTCGTTCATTGCGCACCGGGGTATTGGTCGAGAACGGCTATTTTTGTTTAGGCAAGTGTGTGTTTCAGGATTTAGTGGTTTGGAAAAGTTTTGCCTATATAAAATGAAACCTCAAAGCTTCAAGATTTCATTTTAAGTTTTGACCGTGCGCCTTAATTTAGGTACAGACAGACAGACAGACAGACACACAGACCGATTTATTTATTTATTTATTTATTTATTTATTTATTTATTTATTTATTTATTTATTTATTTATTTATTTATTTCACAAACCGTCATGTTTTTGTTTCTACAAATGGCGTATAGCAGGCTAAGCGAGATGGCTCGGCTAACCTCGCTTTTAACTTTTATTTCATTTTCTCGCTCTCATTCAGTTGAAGGCGGCTGGAACACACCACAAGAAAGGGATTGGCCCTGAGTTAGTAACATCTATTTATGGCATGTTAATCTCAGAAATAACACAAAAAAATAAAAAAAAAAACAGGGTGTACCACGGGACGCCGAAATTTCGCTGAATATTTTGTTTCTTGCCTTTCTTTTGCGAAATCGAATGAGTGCAGAACGTGAAGCGGAGGCGCCACCAAGCCCGAGCTCGAGCCTAGCTTACTCGCGAGCGCCCATGACACGCGCAGTTCCACGCACCTACATCTAACCCTGCCGACGCAACGTTCGAACGCAACGCGACTTCCTCATTGGCAGCACTCACGGCCCGAACGATCGAGCTTTCTGCTAAGACCATCGTGTAAGAAGATGTCAGCCGTAATGGAACAAAGTTCCGACTTTTCCGCCAAGCATCGGCCATCCCGAGAGAAAATCAGCAAGGAAGGCGTCTGCGATGACGGTGCCATCGGCGGACAGGCCACCATCCTCGACGATGTCCCCCGTGGAGAAGCCATCCAGCGTTCGGTACGTGAAAGGCTGAGCTTCCCTGGAAATGGGGTACCACTGCCATACGGCGTACTCAGCTGTACTCCTGGCTCACAACAGGCAAGAATGGGTAGTATCGATGTCGCGATATTAGAGTATAGGGAACGGTCAGCGGTGCCAGAGAACATATACTCGGCGTCGGGTAACTGCGAACGAAGTTAATGAATGCACGGTACCAACATTAATGGCAGCACTTCAGGAGAACTCAGCACAACCTTACCGCTCCTGACATGATTTTGGACGAAGGTAAATATCGGGGTTTATTTTGTTAAACACTAAAATAGACTACCACGTTATCGTGTAATAGAATAAAATCAAGTTCGCACTTCTGAGAGCAGCTTCCGGGATCATTTTGTTTACGGGTGTCACCACATTGTCGCAAAAACAACATCCATCTGCATGTGCTCGTCAATAGGGGGCCCTGCTCTCTTTAACGTGAAACAACTAACGAACCAGTGCAGGGAGATATGGGCTGGGTGTCGTTTGAACTTCGAGAAGCTCAGAGTAAAATATGTTTTGAAGGGAGGTTGACAGCAATGGATCAACGTAGGTGGACAGCTAAGGTTTTTAGGTACCTCAACTTGGAAAGTGTGGACACGCAGTGGCTAAGGAAAACTAGAAGGCTAAAGATGAAATATGGAAGACCAGTGGAGAATCCAAAACAGGCAAGGTAACCAAAAAAGAGGTAAGTCAGATAGAGACGAAGAAATGGAGAGAAAAAATGTAAGCGAAATCGTCGTTAGAGATGTACGGGGCAGAGAAATTGGACACCAGAAAGGAAAATTTCTACAATTCCAAGGGCAGTGCTTTAAAGGATTTTTGAGGCTAAAGCAGGTTACTTGAGAACTAGGAGCTTTGTGTGGAAGTGTTCACAAAATGATGGGGTATGCACGGTCTGCGGAAAAGAAACAAACTATGCGGCACATAGTGTTAGAATGCGAGGGTATCCATCCAAATCAACATGAGGGAAATATGCGGCTTCCAGAAGCCCTTAGATTTAAGGGTAGCACAGAGGGAGTTCAAGGCTGTCGAGGCGACGAAAAGAGGAAGCAGAGAGGGTAATATTGCCTAGAAGAGCTACCACCTGTAACAGAAAAAATAAGCATTTTGTGCCTCCCGTAAGAGCAGCGCGAGTATTAAACGGGGAGTATATAACATACATATATTAGTTTTTTTTGTCAGACTACACATCATTACACCCCTACAAAGGGGACACCACTAGCAAACATCATCACGAAACTCCCTAGGTGCACGTCCAGCATGTCGTGATTTTGTCCGGAAAGACCCTCAAAAAAAAAATGGCCGCGTATCTGCTCCTTTCGTTGCAAATGCCGTCAAAAGACGATAGTATTTATCGGCTTTTGCGAAGTAAATGCCTCCCTTCGCTTTCCCGCTCACCTCTCATGTTGTTCCTCTTGCGTCGCGCTCCTCCCAAGGTAAAGACGGCAAAGGTTTGCTTAAATCATTTTAAATTTCCCGCGTTCCACTGTTCCAAACCGGGTGTCTCGATGCGAACGCTGCCGTACGGCGAAGACGCGCGTTAATCGAGGCGCCCTACTTCAACGTTTATAGAACCGCGTTTCCCTAGTCTACGTGCGTTGCAAGCAGAACGTAGAACCTATCTAGTGGAACCTTGCGTAACTGTTGCCGGTTGATTTCTTAAAATGGCGCCAGAAGCTATAGTGGCGCGGGCGACAGCAGGCGACGGCGGAGGGAATTCTTTTTTTGCAGTTGATGAAGTATTTAATTTCGCAAAAGTCAAGCATGTTTGATTTTTTATAAAGGAACACTGCAAATATCACTTCTGCATTGATTTATTGTCTCATATTTGCTTAATGTCTTGTTCATCTTCAACAATGTTGACAAGTATGAACATTACACCGGACATAGACGGGTAGATTTAGCTGTGACTATATAAGACTATTGCGCAGGCATTGTTTTGCTTTGGCCGGGTGGCTGAATCGAGTCACAGACAGACAGACGGACAGACAGACATACAGACATACAGACAGACCAAAATTTCTGGGTTTAAGTAGCCCAAGAAAGACTATCGTCTTTCAAAAATTAACTTGAACCCTCGACGGTAAATTCGCAGCAGGCCGCGTGAGCACGCGCGTCCTGTCTCCCCTCGAAAACGGACAACGCCCCGGCGCGTGCCATTTTAGCGCGTTCACCGTGAAAGGACACCGTCTCCTGCAAAATGAACCCGATCCCTGGAGTGGTCCGGAGTCATAAATAATTAGGTAGCGAAAGAGGGTGCCGCGCCACATCTCACCACCGTCTGCTCCGCTGATTGCCTAGTTTACCAAGCAGGTGGTGGCAGATGACTCCAATCAGGGTGTCGCGTCACTGGTGCTGGGTATATACGCGAAGGTCGCATGCCACGCTTTAAGCAGACGAAGTAGTAGCGACGCGACTGTGCATGCCTAGGCGAGAGGAAAAGATGGGCATTTCATGAGCCGGATATGACTGCGCATGTAATTTTGATTGACTTCTTTGCTGCACGCTATTTCGCGACTTTTTAATTTCTGCAATGTGCTCGAATAAACTTTTAACTGAGTCACCGTGGCTGTATGTTAACAATCTTACACTAATGAGGGCCGTGCTCTAAGCACGAGTGCACGCAGATTTGGTTAAAGATTTTGGTCAAATATGTGTAACGAAGAGGACGGTAATTCGGGACGGCACTTGCCTTTTTTCCCCTTTAACTTGAATTATAATTTTCTTGGCTTAGGTTAGTTTTGTTTTAAATGATCGCGCTGTGTACGTTAGGTCATGTCATGTTATGCCAGGTTAATTTAGGTTAGGTTACCTTAATTTACACTAGGTAGAGCAATGTAGTGCCAGACAGCATTTTTTAACGAAACGGTGGTGGACGTCGATATAGTGGAGTGCTTATAGTACCGCGGGGCGGCACTCTAGACAAAACGCCCCCCCCCCCCCCCCCCCTTTGCGTACTTGGTACCTCCCCCTCATCATTATAGGGGACAGTGATGCTCCAAGAATACTGAGCTGTCATCACAATGCGTGTTCTTGTCGATTCCTTCAAGAGAATTGACCGCAGCTAACTGGAGCGCAACTAGCCCCTGAATATCGCAGTGTATTATTGTGGCTATATTACCTAATTCGCTGGTTTTCTTTACCACCTGTACGGTGGACGAGCTTTCTTTAAACAGAAAGCCGGCGAATGAGGTTCTCCTTAAACTTCAGAATGTTTCTATTCGCGGTTTTGTTCTTTCCAGACGGCCTACCTACCGGTCCAGTACTGGGGCTTGCAAGGAGATCGCCCGCACTATCCACTCCTCCGCCATCAAACTGAGGAAGATCATCCAGTCGTACAGGCCCATCTTCCATCCTTCCTTTCTTCCCTCCTGACCACGTAAACAGTTGTGCTGCCTTTTTCCTCGAGTCTGGAATTTGTCATCGGTTTCTTTTTTTCAAAGCCAGACTCAACTTACCTGCCAACTGGATGACAAGCTTTTTGTTCCTTTTGAAAAATACAGTGAATTCGGTATCCCTCCACCGGTCTCACTGTTTATCCGTTTGTTACTCCGCATCGGCGAATTGGGCGCTTGCAGTGCGTAAAAAAATATGCCACTCGACGCTTGCTGCCCTGCGCTTTTACGCGGCCTCATGCTATATGTGTGATTTCTTTCCCTGTGGCAGGCTTTAGAGTGCCCTACAGAGTGTCTTACAGAGTGCCCTTTGGGAACAAGCGCGGCACTTACCGTATGCACCCAGCGCCATCTGCTGCTTTTCTTTGAACACTCCTATTGTGTTGAGCAACAGCTTAATTAACGAACCGAGCTGTTCGGCCTCGGTAGCCTTAGGGTAGAATCGTTGGTTTAGGGTTGAACAACCAGGGTTCCACCCTCAGCAATACCACAATATTTGCAACTTTTTTCGCAACAAATTTCTGCAACCTAGGGCCTTGTTTTTTTTTTTTTTTCCGTGCGCTGAAGATGCGGCGCGCAGCTAAACTACGATTTCAGTTATCTGAGTAGGCGCCGCAAGGTGGCGCTACGCTCGTGTGCGATTTTTGTACACATCGCTCTGTTGCCGGAGATAATCTACCATGGATCATAGCCATAAACCGCTTCGCTGTAAAAGAATCTGCTGCTCGTACAATCAGCTTTGCGTATTTTCCCTGGATTGTGGTCGTATACCTTCCTTAACTGCTGGCCCGTGACCACCGAGAAAGCATTTGTGCCCAGAAAATAAAAGTCGGCAGTTCACAATCCCAAGTTTTCTTTTCTAGGCGCACGTGTTTTCTCTGTGGTAGTGTGGTGTGTGTGTGTGTGTGTGTCATGGGACTGAAGCGATGAGTAAAAATGAATGTACTTCACTAACATTCGAAATTGTGCTTTGGATATGCGGGAGTTTGTTTCAAAATTATATGGATAGTAAACAGTGTGTATTGAGCGAAATACCACGGACATTTGATGCTCGCGCTGTCAAAATATCTAATCTTGTTTGCCATTGCTGCTTTATACTTTTACTCAAGCTTGGTCGCTACAAGCCTGCAGCCCAAACGGGGGTCAACGCTACTGCTTTTGGATGCCCTCTTCCTCTCCCCATCCTCCTCCCCTTCTAAAGGCCAATAAATTGCGTTTCACCACCACCTTTTCCTTATTCTCGTACTCCTTGTTTTTTCGTAATCGAAACGACTAGCGGTAATAAAACAAGGAAATAGCATCTTTGTCCTTTTACCCGCCGCGGTGGCTCAGTGGCTAAGACGTTGTGCTGCTGAGCCCAAGGATGCGGGTTCGATTCCCGGTCGCGACGACCGATTTTCCGGTGGAGGCGAAAAGTGAAAACGCCTGTGTTTGCGATTTCGGCGCACGCTAAAGACCTCCGGTGGTCAAAATTAATCCGAGACCTTCCACTATGGCGCGCCTAATCGCCTGTGAAGCGTCGGCGCGTAAATCCTCATAATCAATCAAATCAATTTTTGTCCGTTTACCTTAAAGTGTTGAAAGTGAAGCCGTGGTGATGAAATACGTACAGGCATAGCGGGAAGCTGTCAATACTTATGAAGGAAAAGGACGCTTAGGTCGTATGTACACACACAGGCAGTCTTTCCCGAGTTGTGTATATATTGAAGTCAGTAAGCAGTTAAACAAAAGCAAAATAAAAATTCTGTGGGCCCTTAGATATGGTTATGAGCTTCGAATGCGAAGGCCTTATGGCAAAAGGAATTGGCGAGTGGATAGGTGAGAATTGTTAGTGGGTACTTCAATGTCACAGCCAAATGGGAATTTGTGAACCGACAATGAACTTCTTATAGCAGTTGCTTTTGTTATTGGCTAATGGCATGTTAGAATGTGGAAAGCACGGTCTGTATTCAGCCATAGCCTTACGTAACCCGAACGTTGAGCCTAACAATGTGTCAAGCGACGTGAAACTGATTGTACGTCAAGCTGCCGACATCGGTTAACGACGCAAGTCCTCAAAGAATATTGGTAGGCCTAATGTCGGGCCGCCGCAGAGTAAATGGGAATGTCAGGCCACAGCATGCTTACTGGTACATCGCGTTTAAGTTGAACCGACTCAGTTGATCCTGAACTTGCAGAAACCTGATTGGTGATTTCAAAAAAATGCCGCACTTTGTCCGACCCTTCCCTGGGTCTGGTGACTTCGCCGTCGTCGGTTCTTCTTCCATACCTATTCCGCCTTCCGCACTAAACATTCTTCCATCCTCATTTATCGTTATTACTGAGAAGCAGCATATGTCTAACCACCCCCCAGTTTACATTCCGTTGAAGCCGATTTACTCGGTGCCGCTCCGGGGGTCCTCCGCGCCAATGCCGACCACTCTTTCACAACTGCTATTCCCCTCGCCACCACCGATGTATCTTTCACAAATTGCACTCGCTGTCGGCTGACAACGGTGGTAGCGCCGTTATCAGATTATTGCGGAGACCACACACAAGCGCGAACGGGTGTAAAAAGGACCGAAAGCCGCCGTCGCCATGGCCTCCTCAAATTCTACGTCACCGAGTAGGTGTGAAGTAAAAAGCCACTTGCCCGGTTGGAACGCCGGCGTGAGCCCATAATTCTTCTTCAACTTGAAAGGCTTTCCGAGCGATATTTTCGCCGGTGTACTTCACACTTAAGAATGCGCCTATGAGTGGTTGCCGGTTTATGCGTGCTGGGGTTGCAGGGGGCGGGGGAGAAGTGGGGCTTGCACGCACAGCTGGGCTCCACGAGGCTACCGATAATGCCCATTGTGCTGGTTCGAGATTTAAACCTGGATGTATCATGGCTCAATGCGTCCTGTCAGCTGTCTTCCGTAATCGAGCAATTTCGGTCTGGGTTGGTGGGCTGCGCAGACAGTAAGATGCCCACGACGGGGAGGGAAACGAACAGTAACATGTTTGTCCGTTAGAATAAAGCTCGACACCTTCTAGCTGTAACTCGCTATGGGACGGACAATAGTTCGCTTGGCGAAAGAGGGGGAATCGAAGAAGTGTCGTCCCGAACAGAAATCGGCTGCCGCCGCCGTTGCGTCGTCTAGTTCCAGCTCGTTGAGCACCCGCCGCGGTGGCTCATGTGGCTAAGGCGTTGCGTTGCTGAGCATGGGGTCGCGGGTTCGATTCCCGGCCGCGGCGGCCGCTTTTCTGATGGAGGCGAAAAGCAAAAACGCCTGTGGGTACGAGATTTCGGCACACGTTAAAGATCCCCAGGTGGTCAAACTTAATCCGGAGCCCTCCACTACGGCACGCCTCATCACCTGCGTTGAAACAGCTTGTTAAACCCTACAATTAATCAATCAATCAGCTGCGAATCGATCCCGGATGAACGGCAACTTGCCCGCTGGGAACGCCGACGTTGGGCAATATTACTTGTTCAGCTGAAACGGTTTTTAGAGCGTTATTTTCTACGGTTTCTTTCAGTTATCCCACAGAGTTTCATTCATAATTCACACAGAGTTTCATTCACTTGTCATATTTGTTAGTTGACAGCGAGGTCGTAAATGCTGCAGAATTCACGGCTGCTGCTTTCAATACATGGGCATGTCCGTCTACGGATGGAGTATGGTTACAGAAAACGACCATAACTCCTCTTTGATCGAACCTATCCCGAAACAAATTATAGCAAAATTAGCCACTGAGGCGACGCTAACACTAGGGCGAGTTTAATTTATTTTCACAGTTATGGAGTTAACAGTGAATTTGTAATTATTGTGGAATTCCCGTCTGCTGCCAGTAGGCTTCTACAGGAGGAAACGGGACAGCGCCATGTTACAGCTCTGGAATAAAACTTTAGTCTCTCCAAGTTTCCTTCAGTTAATTGGCTAGGAAGTATGCTCAATTGCAAATATTTCACACAAGCGTGGTTTGTTTCATGCCCTTCTAAGACTGCGCTCAGCTTTTCTGGTCCTCCTTCACAGAGCGGAATCTTTTTTTCTGAAACCAACACTTGCGCAGGCACATGCCAACGTAACAAAAACGTATGCGGGAACTCTTACTGGTCATGTACTTTTCAAAAGGCGCAAACTTCAGCTAGCAAACTTTGTAATGTAGGACGTCTCCCTACAGCAAGTAGGCTTTATTAAAGTTTCAAATTTAGTTGAAATGGTTCACCTTGCGTACAATAGAAATAAGGAGATGTATGTGAGTGAACGCGAGAGCCTTCCGTACATGCTTACCACTTGCGCATATATGCAAGAGCCAGAGGCAAAATGACAGACATGCAGCGAAATCGCCTTGAAACGAGAAGACAAACAACTGCAATGGTCAACTGCACGGGTATTTCTCAAACCTGCTCTCAGGCGGCAGTTCCTCTCAGGAAAGCTTCCACAGGGGCGGCATACAGAGGCAGGACTCGGTGACCATATATCCCTGGGTGCCGTCAGTATTTACTAAGTTGGCTTCAAAAATACCCTTTTTAATTGGCTCTCAATCTGTGCAACGAAAGTAGAAGCAAATGAGAACAGCTCTTTAAGGAAGACTGCTCCTTAAAGGAGTACTGACACGAAATTTCAAAGCTTAGATAACTATGTAAAACGCTTCCTTTTTATCAGGAGATATCTCCCAGCAAGTTTCAACAGCAACCGTTCAGCGAAACATATTTAAAATCCATTTTAATCTTCGCCCGCACGAGAAAGGCCAGAGCGGGTCGACGTGACATCATCTGCTACGTGCCCCAAACTGTCGACGTCGGGGCTCCCGTGACGAAGCCGACGCGCTGGCTGTGGTTGGCGCGCGCTGCTGGGGCGTGTGTACACGTCATGGTTTTGCGACTGACGTCATGCCGCCCGGGCCTTTGGGGACGGCGAAAACCTCGGCCGGTCTGGGCGCGCGCGCGTGCGCTCGCTCGCGCGCGCTTCCAGAGAGGCAGCGATACGGCAAGAATGGTGACGTCATGTTATACATGCTGTCATGGCGGCCGCTCGGTGTTTTTCAGTCGAAACCGAAACTGGCACGAATAAACGACGCCGTAAATGAATGTTTACGCTGCGCTCGACCGTCTAATCTGTCATTCTATGATTAGTGGGCTGGTAGGCACGCATAGCAGCGAAAAAAACGTAACATAAAAATTTCGTGTCAGTACTCCTTTAAGGAAGGGCCCAAACTTTGTGGCGTGCTGTTTGACGTCACAAAAAAAGAAGGGAAATGGCGATAGATATGCCGGGCTTACTTGTTTATTTCTCAGCGAACAAGGCATCATTGGCCGTGGAAAAAAAGACGAAATAGCGACCGTACAGCTAAGCTTCAGCTAAAACAAAAATTATAGAGGAAGCTTACAACGTTCTAAGGATGTGGAGGCGAGAGCCTAGTTGGACATTCTGTTCAGCTGCTGTTGAACTTGCTGGATTTCTGGACGCCGCGGAAACGTTCGACATCGCCAGGAGCCTTGTGTTCTCCCTGTCAATTGTTTCACCTGTCGAGGAAGCTCGTATCGCACGTGCGGCTGCGGAAAGATTATGCTGCGGCGTATACGCTCCCTTGGCACTGCTGCTCTTCTTTCCCGGCGCGCGATCCTTCACTCGCTCTCGCTCCGGCCACAACTCAACTTTTTAACAGCAGAGCTGTTAGGTAAACACAAATCCGAACGGGGTAGGCAGAAAACCCCGAAGCCTTATGGGAAAAAAATGTTGTTAGGGAGGTCCCGGGAATCGAACCCGGGACCTTTACGCCACCAAACTGGCAACCAAACCCCTGCGCCACTGAAATTTCCTAGGGGTAGGGGTTAGCAGCGGTGGAGCCAAAGAGGAGACAAATGTGTCAGCGAAGCAAGCGTGTGTCTTCATCCTAAAGAGATTGCATATCTGCGTGGACTGTAGCCGGCATCTATCTAGTTGCCTTATCACCTGGCTTTTGGAAACTTGTTTCGCGCATGCGCAGTGTTTTTTATTTATTTTTTTGTTAAGTGTTTATATTCACTCTTCTTGATATTAAACTTTAGCTGTTAGGCCATCGGCTGACCTTGTGTTCCACTTCCGTTGTCTTTAAGTTCACGCTGGTTTCACTCAAGAATAAGCATATCTCTCCCCTGCCGCCTATCTCTACCCGCCATCGGGCCGCTGCTCCGTGCCGGGCGCTTGGGGAAGGGGGTTGGTTTGACCTCTAGCTCTGAAGGTCAAAACTGGTCACACCGCGAAGAATTCCCGAGGTAGTGTAGTGAAGCTTTCTCTACAACAGCAAGTCAGACCCAGCCATGAGCTGCACCCGCAGTAACGAAAGAGCAAGCTGAGGTTAGACAGTGGCAGCCCTTTCAAAGAACCCTTGCCTTCGCTCGGTTCGATTGCAGTGTGTTCGCCTATTTAGACTTCGCCTGTCAGTAAGCATGCGTTCGCATCGCTGATTTGTATAAATCGAGCTGCTTAAAGCTTTCACTCGAGAGTCGGCGCTTGTCTTGTAGTGCGGCTTCAGTATACATGTAGGCGTTCTTGCTGCGCCCTTAAGTCACTGCAAAGTCACTGACTCGGGGTGATTTTAACGTATTTTCCTTTTAGCGCACTCGCTGGTTTTAAGGAACAAGGAGCGGACAGGGCATACAGCCGAGCAGCCAAGCTATTCTGTCCGGTTATGTGTACTACTTTGACTACCTCAATAAGTTGCGGACTTGTGGAGCTCCTCTTGTGTTTTTTTTTTTCTTCGGTTTTTTGGGTTCGGAAGGGGGGAGATTCAAAAATATATTTCCTTTCTTCTCGCTACTTGCGCAGGCGACGCCACCACATGAATACGGACTGACCGGGAATATGATGAGCGAACCAGACATCTGCTCGACTGTGCCGACGCAAAGTACGTGTTGGGGTTGGCTTTCTAATTAAACCTCGAATGGTGCAAAAGTATGCGTTCTTGCCCTTCCGAGTGTCCTGCCAGTGAGCGGAGGCCTACTTAGTATCATTGTTCCAATGTAACTTGCCAACTCTTGTGTCTCGAAATCGTTTCTTAATTAACTGCACCAGCGAGCATAACAAACCTGGATGGCTGCCAGTGGACCTCACTGTTACACAAAAGCTCTTTTTTCAGTCCTTATGATCACCAAGGCTTGGTGCCTCTATCTCAGTCCACCCTGCCACATCTCTCAGCCACTGGCTACAGCCCCAGCCACCCTATCACCAGAAATCAATGTACATTAAAGAAGGAGAGATACACAGGAGTTTGGCAGGATTTAGGCATACGAATGAATAAATGCGAAAAATGTTGATGCATCAGAAATGAGTATTGAGGTATGGAGCGCGCGGGGTGCAAGGGTTACACATTGGAGGTTAACACTGTAGAAAACACCCGGTTTACAAAATTTGTGCTAATGAGTTGCATTTGGTTATAGCCGTATATTTGAAATAAAAAAGTACATCCAAAATAAAGTGCACCCAAATCACGTCTTCCCTAACTTGGATTCACTTAGTTAATTCAGACAAAGCGTGTAATTATATAAATCCGATATCCTCAATATTTCAAGGGCAGTAATTTAATTCTACCCCTCTCTACCTCCTGATATGGTTGACCCCCCCGCCCCCCTCCCCTCCGCACTCGTCACTTTATCTCCTGAGAAAAATTCTGGAGGAGCCCACAATCGGCCTGTTCCCATCTACTGTATTGCTTTTATTTTTTGCAGATAATGCTGATGATATCCCAGCCCTTCACACTGCCACCCGGAGTGAGGTGATTCTGAACACCGCCGATTCCCTTCAAGTGATGTAAGTAGTCCAAAGGAAGCTAAACGTCACGTTCCTTTCTCTTTCTAGCGACCTGAAACTTTCGTTCGTGTTTACTGTGCTCAGACAAAATCTTTTACAGTTTTTTCACGACACTGACACGCCGATTTCTTAACTGATTATGCGATTCGGCAGCCTTCGATAAGCCAGTTTGCCGTAACCACTTTTCAAAAAAGCTCACCGCAAGAAATATTAGCTACAAAATGAGGGAAATACTCAACATGCACCAGTTTATTCCATCTCTAATCATGTGTGTTATCTTTGCCGCGCTGAAGGTTCTTGGTGACCCGCCGCAGTGGCTCAGCGGCTACGGCGTTGTGCTGCTGAGCCCAAGGACGGAGGTCTGATTCCCGGCCGTAGCGGCCGTTTTTCTGATGGAGCAAAAAACAAGAACGTTCGTGTGGTCGAGATTTTGACGGACGTTAAGGAACTCCAGGTGGTCGAAATTAATCCGGAGCCCTCCACTACGTTGCGCATCATCGCCTGTGTAGCGTCGGCGCGTTAAACCCCACAATCAATCAATCAATCAATCAATCAATCAATCAATCAATCAATCAATCAATCAATCAATCAATCAATCAATCAAATCAAGCTTCGTGGTTTTAACATGAACCAAATAGACCTGCCGGAAGTCTAGTTGTCAGCGAGTGGAACCTCAGATACAACGATCTGTTTTATGGAGCTTCTAGGCATGTATAGCTGTGCAGAACTACGCGAGCTCCCCTACATAATTTCAATACAGTACTTTGCACGTCTCAGCCACGGAACGTCGGGGCCTGCAACGCGGCTTTGTTGCTGGTCTCTAGCCAGGTGTCCCGTTGTGGTGATAGAGAGATCATCACTAACTAATTTTTACCCACTCGCGTCGCTGTTTAAAAAAAAAAAAACACGTTTATTCGTTCGCGCATTTGGCTTTCAAGTAGCATTAAACTTCAGCCAAAGTGCCCCTGAAAGAAACTAGCACTTGTTTGGTAGTAGGGTTTCGCGTGGCAGGCTTTTTTTCAATGCCTTCGAGTTGTGCAAAAAGTCAAAACAAGTGCGATGAATCGAAGTTACTGCGAGAAAGACAACTTTTATGCCCTGGAATTTGTAATTGTGAAAGATTGAGGAAAAAATCCTCCAACTTGAAACACTAAAATTAGGGTAAGTATCGAACAGCGTTAGAATTTTCGACTACTCGTACGCCTTAACCACTCGGGATACAACTTTCCCCTAGTACACGGATGCAATTTTTTCCTGAGGCGGAGGGGAAAATTCGTATCGTCTGCATCGTCTGTCCGCATGCACGGCCGCAGTTTTTCATTGTCATCTTGAGCAGCAGCATCTTTGTATCCACTGTAAGCGAAGGCCTTTCCTGAAGACTTCCAAACACTCCTATCTTGTGATGCTAGAATTCATTTCTTGCTCCCCACCTTTCTTACCTCTTCACTCCATCAAGTTGTCGGCCTTACCTGACTTCTAGTATTGTCTCTCGGTGGCCATTTCGTTACACTGATGATTGAATGGTTATCACAACTCCGCATTGCATACCCGGACTTATTCTACTTTGTTTCTTAATTATTGCAATTATGTCTCCCTCTCTCCCCTCCTAGATTTCTCCCTAATTCGAGACGCTCGTTTTCTATTCCTAATTTTTACGCCCATCGTTTTCCTTCCATGACTTTCTGGGTGACCGAAATGTCCTTTTGAGGTGAGTAGGAAATTCCCAAGTTTCTGTCCAATTACCGTATTTACCCAATTCTAACGCGCACTTTTTTTCCGAAAAAATAGGCCGAAAAATCGCATGCGCGTTAGAATCGGATACAAAACCGAAACTGCCGAAACAGCGGAAATTTCGTCCCACCCATCTCCATCTCAAGATGGCGCCAAAGCTTTTAGCAACGATTTTTCGGACGCAGCAAGCCTAGGCGCCTAGGCTTTTCTATCGGAGTTCACACAAATCGTCAAATCGTTTCACTTGCGCGCTTGATAACAGCAATGGCAGCAGCGGCTCCCACGCGTTCAAAACGAGCGGTCGGCTGAAGCGTGCACCTCTGGAGAAGCTCTCGGGATGGGCGGGCGAGGCGTGGGCCACGATCCCATAGACCATGGTTGAACGTTCGTTCAGAAGTGTGGCATCGCGAACGCGCTTGAAGGCACCGTGGCCGAGATGTTGTGGTCAGCGTAGAGTGACGAGGAGTGAGATGAGTGAGATTACTTCGGGAAATATATCGCCCATTTCTCTCGCATTCGTTTGTCTGGGTCACAAAGTCCCGTGCACGTTACAATCGGAGGTGCAAGTTTTTTCGGTTTTTTTGCCAGGAAAATCGGGTGCGCGTTAGAATCGGGGGCGCGTTAGAATCGGGTAAATACGGTAGCTATCACACGATGCACGCATTGGTTGAATACCCTGCTTTTTAGTGGCAGATTACTTCTCCCTTGAGAATGCTTGTGTAACGCACGACAGCCTTACTGATGATACACCTGACATCGCTCTCGTGGTTCCGATCCCCACTGGCAACTTGTACATACTTATCCCGCTCTTCTAGTATTTCATTCCGTAAGCGGAAGGGTAGAATTTCTGCACTCCAGTTAAACTCCACGTACGAATTTTTATATTTATCTTTAGCCCTACCGCTAAACTTCCTGAGTACAGTTATACAAGCAATCTTTCCAGGTCTTTTCCCGTTTCAGTGATGTCATCCCCAGAAGTTAAGGGGCTCAAATATTCACCATATCCTGATATCCCTGTCTCCTGGCAGTCAAGCTTCCGCAATAGCCTCCCTAGAGAGACAGCGAATAATTTCGAGAAGAAGGGGTCTTTTTACCAGGCGCCGTTCATGGTAGGGAACTCCCACTCTTCTTATGCACAATCATTTCGTACCATCATTATATGCGTCCTCCAAGAGTTCTACCTTTCTTCTTCGTCTCTCAATTCCTCACTGTGGCACTGTCTAGGGAATAAAATGTTGTTGTTGTAATCTATAACCACATGATGCGCACTGGTTTCGCAGGTTCCATCATCACCAGCGGTGTTATTGTGAGTTCTCCATTTCAAAAATCTCCGTATCACGCCAGTTTTTATTATGACATCGTTCCGGGTGAGAGGCGGCCTTAGACATGCCCAGTAGCCAACACCCGCCTTACTTGCTTTGAGTCACATCCTATTTTATCTGACTTGACCAATCTTTGGAACGGACAAAACTAGAAAATCTGTCCCCGGTCGACAGCGCGATTGCGATTCATCGCAAAGTGGCGTTTTCTAAATCCTTCCTGTTCCTTTCATTGCTGAAAATTTGGGGTGTCGTTTATGCGGTTAAGTTTTACATTTGTATACGATGGAATTTGGATGTTGATAGTCTTCTTTGTGGTACCTTTAACTTGTACCTTCTTTATACCCCGATTAAAACTGCCCGGGTGATTTCGCTAATGCCATAGAATTTCTCCACGCTCCGTGAGAGCTCTTTTTGGGTCAAGAGTCCCCCTCCGAGCTCCTTCCTTATCAATGACCTCGGTAACGTAGAATACGTCGTCTACTCAACACATTTAAGCCCTCACATGTTCTTCTACCTTCATTTAATCCTAAGATCGCATTTAACGTCAGTGAGCTCCTCTGGTAGCACAGCTAAGCTGCCGTCGCTCAACAGAGTTCTCGAGTTAAACGTTGCCAAGTACAACTTCCAGTGGCGCCTTGCGGAAGAATTGGGTCGTTCGATGCTTGCGCTCAGGGTGTAGCCCGAAAGAACCCATTCCCGTTTGATCCCTTCCCGTTTGAACCCATTCCCGAAACGCCCTTCCCGATTGACCCGTCCCGTGTGCGCCCGTTCCCGAAACGACCTTCCCGTTTGGGCGCTTCCTGTTTCAGCCCGTTCCCAAAACGCCCTTCCCGTTTCAACCCGCTCCCAAAGCGCCCTTCTCATTTGAACCCGCATCGTTGCAACCCATTTGAATTTCTGAAAATATGCGTTACCGTCTTCGAAACTGTTCCCCAAAATGTGCTTACAAGCAACGGGTCATGCAGTAAAAACTTGTATGCACCAAATTTTCCGGAATTGACCGATATTTCCGGCCGATAAAAGTTTCCGAATGCCTTAGGCCGATACTGCCCTCTTGACACAAAATTTGTAGTGGCGAAAGTGTACTATAAAGATACCCAATATCTTGAGGAATGCACGCATTGGATTTTTCTGCAGTTGGTGTTCGTACGTGCGGCTGAAATGTATTTATCAGCCGCTCTTATGCTCATTGTTTGGAGCGTAGCTTTGTCTTCCGTAGGAGATGTCCGTAGGAGAGACTTAAAAAAAAAGCAAAAACATGTGCAGAAATCTGAGAATTGGCTACAAATGCCTTTCCTACGTGAGTAATTGGCAGATATTTTTATTTATTTACTGATACTTCACGGCCTGGTCGGGCTCATGCAGGAGTGAACATAAAAACACATCAGTATTGGTTGGCGTAGTTTAAAAGTGCCCCACACAAATAAGTAAAAGACATAAATATGTAATACACGCAAAGGGGTCCGAACAAGGATATGCATTCGTAATGTATTCCAATCTTAAAATACGACGATTCAACCAGAACACATATTTACAATACGTAAGGGAAATTCTTCTAACGATACCGAGTTCATTGTTCGTTCAGTTAACTTATTCCAGTAAGAAATTGCACGAGGAAACAAAGAGAACTTTCGAATAGTAATTCAGCTGATTGGCTGCCTAATAGTCTTACTATGATGTCTTCTCGCTGAACGTCTGAAAGGCCCTTGGAGGTAGTATTCCCGCGACAATTTTAAGTTTCTGTAGTAAAGAAAATTTAGGCTAGAGACGACCCTGCGCTGCTTGGGTTTTTGAAGGTTTGCCCTATTATGCAAATTGAGTACGCTAGAGTGACGGGATTAAACAGAATCAATAAAACGCAAAGCTAAGTTTATAATTTTCGCCGCTTCTCATTACTGCGATTTTTTATAGCCAGATGTGGCATATGTATCCAGATACATAGGGTTACTTTATTTTTATACATCTTTATCTTTCGTAGTTTTCATTTGTTTCTTTTCGACATTGATGTACACTTGCGCTATTATAATGATTAAATGTGTTAGTCCGCCAAATCCGATTTCTTTCAAAGTGAGGGTGTTTTTGCGATTTTTTATTTGTGCTTCCGTGGCGCTTTTCTGGGCTTTTTAATTTTATCATTTTTTGGTTTCTTAATTTGAAAGACGTGTTTGTTAATTTAAAAGATTTGTTTATTAATTTGT
>NW_027526203.1:389636416-389698916 GCF_048455015.1 Haemaphysalis longicornis | reverse complement strand
AGCATGCTGCAAGGCACCCGGATGGCAAAACTACTGCTTTTTTGATCGTGTTGCATAGCACTAACAGCTTTTTGCAAGCAGGCTGTGGAATACACAGAATGCGATTCAATCCGCCACCCACGGAACCTTTTCCTTGCGTTTTTTTCTGGCCGTAAAAACGAATTTGAAGGAACAATTGGATCACGTGACCAATTTCCGTGCACGTTGTGTCAAAGCGGACCCAGTGGCTTTGAAAGAAAAAATTAAAACATGCTATTATTATCCGGTTAATGTGAAGGAACAGTCGGATTTTTTTTTTTTTTTTTTTGGTCTGAGGCCATAATGTACACACCGCCTTTCCTCTTTTGGCGGCCGAACTTGAATTAGAACAATTTAAGCGAATGCCCGAAGGGGGAAGAAAAAATGTCGCGACATTGTGTCACCAAACGTGCTCCTTTAAAGGGCACCCAACTTTAGCCTGCACATTACGTAGTCACTCGGAGCATTTTGGCGATTGGGCTGCGTTCTTGGCTGCCTGTGCTGCCTGGAATGCGGTGACACTTGTGTGACGCCCCCGATGAGGTAATTGCCTCACGCTACCAACTAAGTATTGCACACGTAGTTGAGAAGGAAAAGAGGCAACACAGTTTTGGCTATAGAATCAATTTAATTAACAGTGACGGTTGAGTTGGTGCCGACGCGCTCACCCGGCGAGATGATGCGACTCGTATACGAGCGGGTCAGGAAGGCGGCTGGTGCTGTACCTCAAAGACGGGGCCCCTCGCTCCGTAGCTGGGATGCACGGGGTCGGGGTGCGCTTGCTTTGTTGGCCCGGGAAGGTCGGGACTCTCGTTCCGGGGCACGGGGATGCCCACGCTCGCTGCAGGGCCGTGTGGGCGAACTCAAAGTGGTGCTGCGGGCTCGCTGGCCGGCGCAGGTGGCTACGAAGGATGATCGTCGTTTCGATCTCGGCCGGGACTCGCGAGCGCGTTCGGATGTCTCCTACGGCGTCTCTGACGATGGCGGGTGGCGAGAGAGCGATCGAGGGGAG
Organism: Haemaphysalis longicornis; assembly: GCF_048455015.1. Classification (NCBI taxonomy): domain Eukaryota; kingdom Metazoa; phylum Arthropoda; class Arachnida; order Ixodida; family Ixodidae; genus Haemaphysalis; species Haemaphysalis longicornis. The sequence continues at coordinate 389,697,886 of NW_027526203.1, read as the reverse complement.
TTTAGGCTTTCTTATACCCTCTTCCGGTGGGAGGAAGAAAGGCAGAGCTGGGTGCTGGTTCGGGTAACTGGCGGCTGGCCGGTCGTTGCAAGAGCCACTAAATAAGTCTAGTCTAGTCTAACCTTATCTAGTGGCTCCAGTCATTGCGCGCTCCGCGTGCATAGTCGACCCTATAGCATCACTAATAAAAGGAATAGATTGCTACGTTACTAAATAAGCTACGCTAAGGCTAATAAAGACTTTATTTAGTGACGCTAGGCGACCCCTCCCCCGGGCTCCAGGGTGTGAGCATGGTGATGTCTCCCATGGGCGGTCATTACTCGAACGCGTGGTGGGACGATGCTCTTCCCTTGCGGGTTTCGGCGTACACCGACGGCCGCCGGTATCAATGCCCGAACGTCCCACTTGCTCACACGCATTACTTGCTTCTTTTCTTACTATGTGGAAAGATACCTCCCCCGAGCTGGGCAAAATGTCGCGGCCCCAATCCCGGACGCCGCAGCAATCACAACAGCAGCAGAAGCAGCAACAGCAACGGCTAACCCAAGCCAATCAAGTGAAGCCAAAAGAGAGCAACCAACAACAACGGCAGCAACGGCAACCACAACCACAACCCCAACAGAAACAGGTCAAGCAGGGCTCGGCGAGGAGTAGGTGTACAAGCTCGGCGAGGAGGAGGTGTACAAGCGCCTAAACGAGCGCTACCTCCCCGACACCCCGAGCGAGGCACACGCAAATGACGACGGTCCGCCCAACCCCGCCCTCGACAAAGACATAGAGGAGTGGGAAGTGCGCAAGGCGGCCCAAGATCTGAACTGCAAGTCGGCCGCAGGTCCGGACCGAGTGAGCAACAAGGCCCTGCGCAACCTGAGTGACGAGGCAATAACGGCCCTCACCAAGTACTATAACAAATGCTGGCAGTCGGGCAAGCTCCCAAAGCAATGGAAGACTGCCAGGACGATATTAATACCCAAACCGAACAAGCCACCGGGCATCGAGAACCTGAGGCCTATATCCCTCACCTCGTGTGTGGGAAAGGTCCTGGAACACGTGCTCAATAACAGGTGGCAAAGGTTTCTAGAAGACAACGGGCTGTATCCCGATTCGATGCTGGGCTTTCGAGAGAGGCTCGGCACGCAGGACGCCATGTTGCTCCTACAACACGGGGTCGTGGATGTCGCCAACAGCTCCACAGCGGACAATCGCGCCATCCTCGGTCTGGACCTGCAAAGCGCCTTCGAAAAGGTGATCACTCCGCGATCCTAGCCCAGGTCTCGCGACTCGGACTGGGAGAGCGATCGTACAATTACATCAGAGACTTTCTGACGCAGCGCACCGCCCGGCTTCAGATTGGAGAGACGCAACTGGAAGAGAGAGAGCTCGGCAGCATGAGTACCACGCAGGGCTCGTCATTTCATCTTTACTATTCAACCTGGTGATGATCGGGGTCGCCGGAAGGCTAGACGAGCTTCCTCACGTGAAATACACAATATACGCGGACGACATTACCCTGTGGGTACCCGGGGGGCAGTGACGGCCATATTGAAACAACGCTACAGGAGGCGGTGGACTGCATCGAGGCCAGCCTACGAGGCACGGGACTCAGATGCTCCCCGCAGAAATCCGAGTTGCTAATCTTGCCCCCGCCGGGTCGGTATCGCAAGAGGGCCGCAGAAGAGGCCGAAAAGAACATTGTGCTGAGAACGGGAGACGGCACCGTCATCCCGAAAGTACAGAGCATAAGGGTGCTAGGCATGCACGTCGAAGCGAACCGGAGCAACTCAATTACGATCGACCGCATGACCACGAAAATGGGAGTAGCCACGCGCCTCATCAAGAAGATATCCACGCGCAAGCAGGGGATGCGAGAGGCCAGCCTCCTCCGATTGTTACAGGCTTTCGTGATGAGTCACGTCGCCTACGTCGGCGCGATTCATCGCTGGAAGAAGCAAGAAAAGGATAGGATAAATGCGGCGATCCGCAAGTCCTACAGGTCGGCCCTCGGCCTCCTGAATGGCATGAATAACGAAGCGCTCCTAGCACTGGGGGTGCACAATACCCTAGAAGAGGTGAGCGAAGCGCAAAGGGTGGCACAGCTCGAGCGCCTGAGCTCCACAAAGACTGGCAGAAAAATTCTGCAAAGACTGGGAATCAACCCTCCCTTGGGATCGCTACGGGAGGACGAGATCGTCCCACTAAGAGACGAAATCGCCCGAAGTATCAAAGTACCGCCGCTCCCGCGCAACATCCACCCGGACGGAAACGCGGAACGGCGAACGGCGCGAGCACAAGCGCTCGCCAAGGCGTATAACGCAGACGAGGGAGCCGTGTACGTGGACGCGGCCAAGTACCGCGGACGCTCCGACGCGTACGTGGCGGTGGTGCTGAAAGCCACCACTGGAGAATTGCTGAATGCCGGCAGCGTGAGGGCCAGAACGGCTCGACAGGCGGAAGAGGCGGCCATAGCATTGGCCATGAGCTGCCCGACAACGACCCCGATTCTGAGCGACTCCAGGTCGGCGATCGCAAGCTTCGCCAGGAATAGGAATGCAGTGTGCAGGACCACGGCACGCATCCTCTCGAACGCCGAAGGGAAGGGTCGAACAAGGACTACAAGAATCCGATGGTTCCCCGCACACGCGGGAGTGGACCTACCGGAGTGACACATCAACCGCAACGAAGAGGCGGACGCCGCAGCGCGAGAACTATCAACGTGCCGCACTGCGACACCCCGCCCGCCGTCCCCCGCACCAGCGGACCGGCAACAACAGCACAACGCAGACGCAGAGATGGAGCCCTTGACCGTCTACGGTGAAGTGCTCCAATGGTACAGAGACGGGAGACGCGCCTTCCCGCCACCCCACCCGGGACTGAGGAGAAGAGAAGCGGTGCTCCTACGGCAGATGCAGACTAAGACTGTGCTCACGCCAGCGCCTGCGCGACAGGTGTGCCCGGACGTTTACGAAGACAGTGTGTGCAGTGTGTGTGCGCTTACAACCGCGGACCTCGCCCACCTCCTGTGGGGTTGTGGTGGACACGTAGCAAGCGGGGGCTGCAAGGACCTCCCCCCGGACATTTACGGACTCATGAGCTCGCCAGAATGCGAGCGGCAACTGCAGGCAGTCCAGCGGCTCGAGGCTGCTCTGGCGCAGCAGAGGCGAAAGGGGGACCCGCACCTTCTTCTTTCTGCCGCCCCTCGGGGTGGCGGAGGGAAGAGAGACGGGGACCCTTCTAGTCGCCCAGGCTGTGGTCCAGGCCCCAGTGCTTCGAGGTCTGCCTAACCATATAGACAGGGGGGACGGCGAAGCCCTGCGTGGCCTGACCCGTCTCCTCCCGCCGGACAAATGTTGAATAAAGTCATTTCTCTCTCTCTCTCTACAACAAGCTGACGTTCTTTCTTGCAGGTGCCGTCGGCGGCCGTCCCGTAGAGTCGCCTAGAAGAAAACTGATTCATATTTTACCCTGAAAATAAATGTTGATTCGTGGCTACATTGGTTTTTAATTGAATAATTTGCCCCTTTCACATCTAAGCTACGCCACATTCGCCGAGATAATTCCTTTCTGTCGCCGTTGCCCTCAATAGAAAACTATTTCTTGGAACATTTAAGCCTGCTTATGTGCTTTGAAGGTGAAAGCCTATAGCGATGCTTAATGACAACTCCATTTCTGCTACCTCGTATTTGCGTATTTTTCTTCGCTTTGGTTTCTTTGTATTTTGGCGCGAATTACTTCGGCCGGCTCGTTTTCCGCTATACCAAGCTTGCGTTTATTTCTTCGCCTTCATTTCTTCACTTACGGCACGCCAGCAGACTGGCACTAGAGCACTGCACGGGCCTGATTTTAGGGCGCCAGCCCGCTCTGTGAAGCCCGAGCCCGACCCGAGCTCGGGCCCAGCCCGGGCCCGGGCATCCATAAGTGAGCCTGGCCCGGGCCTGACCCGGGCCCATAGTCTCAAGCCCAGGCCCGGCCAGGGCCCGGACATTTATTTTTGAGCCTATGGAGGGCCCGCGTGAGTGTTACGAGGCCCGGTCTTAGACGCTAAAGAAAATTTGTCTTATATTTTGTTGAGTGTCTTCGTGGCGGGCAGTCAGACGGAGCATCTAGTCTGTATAAGCACGTCATGAACTGAAACGCAAAAAATAAGGGTTCAAAAGTGCACGTAGTTTACCTTACACAATCTGCAGTTCACGTCACATCGGCGTATTAATAGCTCGTATTCTTACACGGGATACACCATCACCGTTGATGACCAGACTCTTGGCAACTTCACGAGGTTGTCTCGGCCACAAGTTGGTACCATTTCTGAAATTTTTTGCCCCGCATTTAAATTCAGGAGTATGTACGTGCGTTTAAATATTTTACCTGCAGTGGTTGTTAAGCGGTGGTGTTTCTCTGGCACGCGAGTTTGATTCCCGGTCACGGCAGCCGGATTTCGATTGGTGCGGCCTCTAAAACACACGTCTAAATAGACATAGGTGCACAGCTCCAGGTTATCTGAATTAATTCCTTCCCCGCTAGGCCATTCCTTGTAATCGAATCTTTGCTATGTTATACATCAGAATATAAAATCTTGATGCAGTACATGAAATGTCATTAAAATTACAGTATAATGACTATCAGACCTAGCAAAACACGTTTAAAAAAATGCGTGCAACTAAAATTAAGAAGCGCATTAAAAAATGAACTCAGAATATTCATTTTAATGCGCTTCTTGACACTTCACGATGGAACTATTAACAGCCGGGTCTACGAATTCAAGCCCGAGCCTGGTCCGGGCCCGCCGATATTCGACTTCGGGCGGCCCGGCCGGGCCCGCGGTCCGGGCCGGGCCCGGGCTTTTGAGTTGGCCCGGGCCCGTGCACGTACCATTTCGACCCTACAAGCGGGGGAAGCGGCCATTGCAGTAAAACTTACCAACATTGTTGGCACTTCACACAAGCCAACACCACCAAATATACTATCATTCCAAGACAGCAGTAATAGCACTATAGCAGGCATCTCACCCACCGCCTACCACACCCTTACGCTAGTGCCCCTACAGAGGCTGTGACACTATTGTGGACTCCAGCCCACTGTGGCATGGGCGGAAATGAGGCAGCACAGAGATATGCCGGAGCGTTAACCCCCGAATTCCAGCTTCTTTTGCCCCTACACTCACCCTGCAGAACCCCCCTACTCGACACACCGACATCGTAACACACCTCAAACTAGGCCGACAAACATTTCCGCCTACCCACCACACCCTCTCTACCACAGCAGCCGACATGTGGAGACTCCTCCAAGCACACACATTCCCCCATAGGACACAACTTATCCACACACACCCCCACCTTTTCACATACCGAAGCTACACATCCTGAGGCCAGCTGGACACCCTCTACCGCTCCCTCGGCCATTGTCCAGCTGACCCAAACCCACCTCTCCAATCACCATCTTACTTGGAGCGGACACTGCGAAGCTCCTATATCTCGGGCCAGGTGATCGTCACCCCCCCCCCCCTCCGTCTCAGGGTCGCTGAGGCCATTTGGGCCTCCCCCACCACCTCCTATTGAGGCTCATGCTGTGATAAAGTTTGAACATATCTCTAGACACTAAACCAGAATGCATCCTGTTACACGAAACAAACGGAAAGTTCCACCTCCCCGTATGCAATGTTATTACTCAGCGCGGCATACTGGAGAAGGTACAAGGATATCCAAACATGGACACGCTACATCGGTCAAAAAATGCAATCCGAGTCAAGACAGATAGGCAACGACGAGCAGCTGTGTAAATCTAAAGAGGGATGAACGTGTAATTTGTGCGGGGTAACGTGGCGGATAGCAAGCACGGTGAAGACGGATCATTCAATCACGGTGACAGCCGGCTTCATGAGCGGCGGCAGGATTTTGTCTTAAGGGGCGCAAACCATCCTGATACCCAAACCGGGCAAACCTCTTTCATTTGGCAACCTCAGCCCCATCTCACTTACTTCGTGTCTGGGCAAGCTTCTCGAACATATAATTCTTGCTAGGCTGCAACCACATCTCGAAGCCACCCACTTTTTCCCCGACACAATGTTCGGTTTTCGTTCCCACCTGGCCACACAGGATGTGCTCCTCCAACTCAAGCACGACATCCTGGATCATCCCAACAGAGCCCAAACACGCGCCGTCCTGACACTCGACCTAAAAGGTGCGTTTGATAACGTCGCACACGACCTCATTCTTGACAATCTGGCATCATCAAATTGTGGAGAACGCACATACAATTACGTCAGAGCCTTTCTGGCTGATAGGACAGCCACGATAGGGTTAGGTGAGCACCGCTCACCACCCTTTCAACTGACTGGAAGAGGAACGCCCCAGGGCTCAGTTCTATCCCCGATACTCTTCAATGTGGCCATGGCTAAGCTGCCTCCTCTACTCAACGCAATTCCGGAGCTTCGCCACGCTTTGTACGCGGACGATGTGACCATGTGGGCAACACGCGGATCGAACGGCCAAATACAGGACGCCCTGCAAGAGGCAGCAGATGTAGTTCTGAACTATGCCTCTCTGGGGGGCCTGTCTTGCGCAGCGGAGAAGTCCGGCCTTCTTGTGTTGCCTCCCCGCATGCGACCAGTAACCAAGCCAGAAATATCCGTTTACCTTACCAGTAATTTGATCCCGTGCGTCACCCGAGTCCGAGTCCTAGGACTCCATCTACAGTCTAACGGCCGCGCCACGCACACAGTTCACCTCCTCAAAACCCAAATCACGCAAATCACGCACATGATCCGTCGCATCTCCAACAGACGCGCCGGCCTCAAGGAAGCAGACACCCTCCGCATAGTTCATTCCTTACTCATCAGCCGCCTTGCCTACCACGTCCCCTTTCACAATTTGCTGCGCTCCGAACTCCAGCGCCTCAACACTGCCTTACGGACGGGAATCAAAGCAGCCCTGGGACTTCCCCCCTACACTTCTACACAACGTCTCCTTCAATTGGGTGCCCACAACACGATAGAGGAAATTATTGAGGCACAACGAGCTGGTCAGCTTATCCGCCTTAGCACCACCCGCACCGGTCGTCACGTGCTCGCCAGCCTGGGATACCCCGAGCCGTCGTCACCTCTTCCACCAAACCCTGTGGCTCTCGCCCCTATCCTTCGTGCAAGTTTACAAGTTGCCCCGCTCCCCAAGAACATGCACGCGGAAACCAACCAGGGCCGACGCCGCGCCCGAGTCGAAGCGCTAGCCCGCCGGTACGGCCAGGACCCACATGTGATTTACACCGACGCAGCCAGTTATCCAGCCAACCCCAACGCTAAAGTGGCAGTGGCCTCTGCAGTTGCTGGCAACGCGCAAACAACTTGCTCTGTACGCACCGATTCCATCAGGGTGGCCGAGGAGACAGCCATAGCATTGGCTGTGTCCCACATCACCACCGCTCGACCCGCGGAAGCTGACGACGACGATACCTGGGCAATTATAACAGACTCGCAAGCCGCCTGCCGGGCATATTCTTCTGGAATCCTCTCCATCCAAGCAAACAACATTCTTCGACACTCCGATCCATCCAAGCTTCCCTTCATTCGTATCGTCTGGACCCCTGGCCATGCCTCCCTTCCTGGAAATGAGCACGCACACGCGCTCGCCCGAGAAATGACCCACCGGGCGTCAGAGGAAGCGGACAGACAGATCCGGGGTGGCTCCAAGACATCAGCTTCCATCATCCCATCCCACGAACCTCTCAACTATACACTCACACTCGCCTACTACCGCACACAAAGAAAAACACTACCTCCACCCCACCACTCCCTATCCCGCGCCGACGCCACATCATGGCGGCAGCTCCAGACACACACGTTCCCAAACTTACACCACAAACACCTCTTCTACCCCACCCAATACGCTGGCAACTGCCCGGCTTGCCAGAGCCCCACTCCCACCCTCTACCACTCTGTATGGGAGTGTCCGCGTCGACCAGACGGGCTCACCCCTATACGCATCCCCACCCTCTCCTCTTGGGAGGCTGCTCTGTCCAGCACTGCCCCGCAAGACCAACAACGGCTGATCGAGCGGGCCCGCCGGATAGCGTCCACCATTGGAGTCCTGGACTGAGGACCCCACTCATAGAGGCTGCTCTTCGGCTAACAAATGATCAATAAATGTTTTCACCACCACCACCACCCGTTGTATTAAGGGGAAGGAGGGAGAGGGTGAGGGGGCGAGGCAATTGTGATGGGGAGGCTTGCGCTTTTGGTCAAGAGGTCCAATGAGTAAAGAAAGGTCCAACGAGAAAACATGTCCTATAGTCCTGCGACAGCCGAGTCAAGAGGTACAACTAGTCAAAAAGTTCAATGTGGGTCAAGAGGTACAACGCGTCAAGAGGTCCAATTTGTGTTAAAAAGTCCAACGCGTCAAGCGGTACAAAGCGTCAAAAGGTACAATGCGTAAAGAGGTCCAACGCGTCAAAAGGTCCAACGAGTCTTGCTTTTTTTGTCTTCTCCATTTATAATTTGCCCCTAAGCCGTTCTTAATACATTAATCCCTTCAGCTCATTTTATAAAATGGCTTGATCCAATAAAATGTCCTGATAATATTTGGTCGTTTAAGTTATGCGGGTCTACATTGTGATTAATGGCTGCTTGCGATGTTTACTGATTGTTCTCGCTTCCGCCTCCCTTTCACCGCCTGTCTTTCCGCACGAAAAGCGACGGTGGGGTTGACTTCAGCTGCCGCCAAGTTACAATGTGACATGAAAATTGCTCTCGCTGTAACTGTAGCGCTGTCTGTTTTTTGGGTGCGCTTTCAAAGTTTCTGTTATCGGTTCATTTGACTGAATTACACTAAACAGCGATGTCGGCACGAGAGTAGGGGGATAAATATAACAAAAAAACTATTATTTTCACACGTACAGAGGCAACACGTCTTCTTCGTCGAGGGTGCACAAGGCAGAGTGTTCCACGCAAAGCTTCTCTTCACGGGTGAGGGCGAACCTCTCTCCCGTCTTGGAAGACCCCCGGAGGCGCTCCGCGGTGCGTCTCGGGTTTCGGATTTCTTGGAAAGCTTGGTTGTCTGTTCTTGGTTCTTTTACTTTACCCGTGGACTTGCGGTGATTTGTTACAGCTTGGACCTCTTGATTCGTTGGACCTTTTGACTCGCCTCAGCCGCGTCAAAAGTTCCAAAGTGAGACAAGGGGTCCAACGAGACAAGAGATCCAATATTGGACCTTTTGACGTCTTTGATCTTCTGACTCACTGGACCCGGAATCGAGGCTTGAGGAGGGGGGGGGGGGGAGACAAATGCCCTTTTGCACCCCCCTGCCGACACGCATGGCCGGCTCCGAGCTTGAGTTACACGTTGGCATGTCAGTGAGCCGTCAAGCTATCAGCCCTCGTGAGATGCTGGATACACTTCCGAAGGACTGCTGCCAAGCAGGCATAGTCGGGGGGAGGGGTGGGCGCATGCGAAACTGCCTCCTGGTAAACTGTTGCCCACCGTAAAGCGGTAAAAGGAAAGGCAAAAAATAAAAGGGGCTGGGCGATACGTTGTCTTCCGTCTTCTTAGCTCCGTGACGTCCATTTCATACCAGTCAATTCAAGTGCCAAAGCACAGCGGAGAGAACACGACACCTCCGAGGCACAGGCCTCCACCCTGGCAGACCACCTGACCTTCATCGGTGGAATTGGAGACCCCATCATCGCTCCCTCCTTGCGTTTCTTCGCGAAACGGGAGTTAATCTATACCTGTGACATAGGAGGAGGAGGAGGAGGAGGAGGAAAAAACTTTATTTGTCCCATCCGTTGAGTGCAGTCACTCCGGACCAGTGAGGGGTGTCCTCAGTCCAGGACTCCCTGGCTGTAGCCGGCCTTCCGGGCCCTATTCACCAGCCGAAGCTGGGAGCAGGGGTCGGAGCTGGTCAGCGCCGCCGCCCACTGTGAAGGGGTAGGGTTGGGATTGGGAGGGAGGTCTGGGATGTTCGGGCATTCCCACACTATGTGGTATAGTGTTCCTGATGTGGGGCAGAAGATGCACTGAGGGGAGAATTGGGTGGGGAATATTTTGTGCCAGAGCGTGTTATGGGGAAAGGTGTTAGTTTGGAGCTGGCGAAGTATAACTCCTTCCTCTTTGGTCAGTTGATTATGTGGGGGAGGAAACTGTTGGCGGGATAGTCGGTAGTGAGAGAGGATGTCGTTGTATGTTAGCAGGGGTTGGGGCGTATAATTAGGGGGGGTGGTTGGCAAAGGGTTGTGGCTGTCCGCAATGGCCCGGTGTACTACTTCTCGAGCCGCGGTATGCGCCGCTTCATTGCCGACTACGCCTGAATGACTTGGTGCCCAGATAATGCAGAGGTCAGGTAGGTGAGTTTTGGTTTTGAGAATATTTAGGGTTGCTGGGGAGAGAGTGCCTCGCAGGAAGTTGCGGCAAGCCTCTTGAGAATCGGTCAGTATCGTAACGTAGTCGCTCTGTGTTGTGGTGGCTGCCACGGCTATTGCTGCTTCCTCTGCAATGGCGGTGTCCGTGGTGAGGACAGTGGCTGTGGCTACGGTCTGAAGTGTATTATTTACAACTGAAATTGCATAGGCGTTTTTGGTGACGTAGGGAGAGGCTTCTGTGTACAGCACCTTATTTTGATTTTGAAATTGTGCCTGAAGATAGTTGGCGCGGGCCCTTCGTCTCCCAATGTGATAAGTAGGATGCATATTTCTAGGAATTGGGGTAACGCGGATGTGTTTCCGTATAGACAGTGGAACACGTATTCTGCATCTGGAGACCGGAGGCGGTGGATATCCAAGGCGCACTAGGGTCGCGCGTCCAGCATTAGTGAGTTGGAGCCGTTGGAGTTGTGAAGTGCGTTGCGCCTCACACAGCTCTTCCCAGGTGTTGTGTAAGCCCAGTTGCAACAGCTTGGCGTTCGATGTGCATGTAGGAAGTCCGAGGGCCGTCTTGTATGTTTGTCGGATAAGAATATTTAGCTTTCGCCGTTCGGCTGGCTTGAGGGACAGGTAAGGCGTACCGTACGTAACACGGCTGATAAGCACGGCTTCAATGAGTCGGATGAGGTCTGGTTCTTTCAGTCCGGTCCGTTTGTGCGTGATACGGCGAATTAATTGGGTTATCTGAGTCATGGTGCGTTGAAGTTGTAGGATTGTATGGGAGCCCGATCCGTCCTGTGGGATGGTGAATCCGAGTATGCGCAAGTGGGTAACAGTTGGAATGGGAAAGTTTTGAATATGGAGTATGGGGTCTGGTACTGGGGAGATTCGTCTGTCCTTTGTGCGTTGTTGAAGGGTAAGGAGGGCCGATTTTTCTGGTGCGCATGTAAGACCGCGCTCCTGTAAGTACCTGCACGTGTAATCAACAGCTGTTTGAAGGGCTTCTTGCTGGTCTCCGATGGATCCTGTGGTAGTCCATAAAGTTAAGTCATCTGCGTACAAAGCATGCTTCAGGTCCGGTATGCAGAGAGTTGCGCAGATAGATCTTTGATAGCGATGTTGAAAAGGAGTGGGGAAATGACAGACCCCTGTGGGGTACCACGTGGAATAGCGGTAAACTTAGGTGAGCGTAGGTGTCCAAGTCCCACTGTCGCCGTGCGCTCTGTTGGAAACGCCTTAACGTAGTTGTAGGTGTTCGAACCGGGGTTGAGGGTGGCGAGGCCGTGTAGGATGGCGTCGTGAGTGACGTTATCGAAGGCTCCTTTGATATCCAAAGCAAGAATGCAGTATTTGTGATTTTTAGGAATACGAAGGATGATGTCTTCCTTTAGTTGAAGTAGAATATCATAAGTGGACAGATGTGGTCTAAAGCCGTACATGGTATTTGGTAGTAATGCGTTGTCTTCTATATACCGTAATACCTCGTTAACTCGAAGTAGTAAAAACCACGAAATATTTCGAGATAAGCGGATTTTCGAGATAAGAAAATTTGCGCGAATTCCATGAAATATCGAGTTCTTTGCAACAATTGCGCTACTACTTACCAGGTCTTCAACAGCAGCTTCCAATCTTGCTTTTTCAGAAAGGTTTGAAACAGAAAAAAAAAAACATACAAGAGACGTTTACCGACTGGGCTTTGTGGCACTGCAATTTTACTTATCAGAATAGAACTGCGTAAGGCTGGTCTGCTTTGCGCACTCGGGCCTAAGGAGTCTTCTATCTGCTTGACGCATTGCATGAGCCGATCTTCACCGCTGCTGCATTCAACCTAATTTCGCCTGCGCTCCATGGAAATTTTTTCATCGCAAAAGGGACCCGCGCTCTCCATTGGGCTTTTCCCCGCACGACACACCTCTATCTTCTAGTACACTGTACCTCTGGGCATGTCTGTACCTTCACAAAACGTGCCACGATGTTGATATGCCTCTAGGCTCAAACTTCAAGTTCGGGGAAAACATCGGCTTTGTAGAAGGCGCGGCTAAACGAGAAAAAAATTCAGGGACTTCGGCGCGGCAGCACCGCGTGAATCTTGTGAAACGGTGCGCGGCGGCGAAATTTTCGTTCTACTCTCAGTCAAGATTTCGAGATATCCGCAGTTTGGCCCAAAATACTTCGAAATAAAGGGCAAAAAATACATGGGGCGTATAGGAAATGGTTCGGTGCCGCGGAAAATTTCGACTTGGCCGATTTTTCGAGATATGCGAGTTCGAGGTAACGAGGTATTACTGTAGTCAGTCAAGCGCGTGTGAACCAAATGTTCCATGAGCTTACCGACGCACGAGGTAAGAGAAATAGGACGTAGGTTTGAAAGGGAGACGGATTTCTGAGGTTTTGGAATAAGTGTGATGTCGGCATGGCGTCACTGTGGTGGGAGCGTGCCGCGGGCCCAGTGGTCATTGATGTATTGGAGGATATTCTCAAGAGCCAAGTCGTCCAGATTGCGGAGGAGCTTATTGGGGATGTGGTCGTGTCCCGGCGTAGTGTTGCGGATGAGTTTACTCAGTTCGGCTTCGAGTTCTTGCATGGTGAAGGGTGTGTCAAGTGCGGCATTGTGGCTGCCCGAGTACACCGGATATTGAGGAGAAGGTTGGGACGGGTCACGTGCGAATTTCTTTTGTAAGGTGTCAATTAATTCTTGCTCGGTGCCTGGGTGGTTGTGTATAAGGCGGTGTATGCGCTGTTCAGTGGCCGATTTTGTCTCTTTCGTTCCCATTAGGGAGCGTATTAGGTGCCATGTTTTACGGGTGCCCAAAGTGCCCTGCAAGCGATCGCAGAATTGCATCCAGTTGTGTTGGCTTAAGGATTGTGCATATTCTTCAGCTTGCCGTGTAAGGTGCGCAATGCGTAATTTCAACTTCCGATTTGTTTTGTTGCGCTTCCAACGCTTGATGAGGCTGTTTCTCGCAGTCCACAAGTTGTTGAGGCGTTGGTCGACGGCTGGATAGTCGGTGGTGAGAGGGAATTCTTTTGAGTGGGCTTTCAGTACATCCGAAAGAGCGGCCGTCCATCTATCGAGGTCTTTAATTTCTTCCGCGGGTAAATGTTCGCGAAGGGCTTTCCAGTCCGTGAGTCGGGCTGTGCCTATGCGAGAAGGGGCAATACCTTGGATAGTTATGGATATAATGTGGTGGTCGCTACCAAAAGTGTCAGGGAGGCATTGCCATGTGTATTCCTTCACGTTGCGAACAAAAGTGAGGTCTGGCGTAGTATCCCTTGATACACTGTTGCCTATCCTGGTGGGAGTGTTCGGGAGGTTGCAGAGCGTAAGCCGGTGTTGATTCATAGCGTCCCATACGATGGTGCCTTTGCGGGCATTACGGGGGTAGCCCCAGGCCATATGCGGAGCATTAAAATCTCCAGTGATCACAAGCTGGTGGTGTTTAGCGAGGGAAAGTACTTGTTTTAAAAGGGAGGGGAAGTCGCCCAGGGTGAGCTGAGGGGGACTATAGACGTTTAGCACAAAAATACTGCGGTCACCCTTTCGAGTTGGTAGTATTTCCACGAGGATACAATCGATGGTGGATGTCAAGGCATAGTGCTGGGCAGTATATCGGTTGTGGACGAGCGTAGCTGTGCGTATGGATGAGTCGTTTTGGAAGGTATTGTAGTCTCGAAGGGTCGGGTGCTGTGCGTCAGCTTCTTGAAGGGTGATGACGGCTGGGAGGTGTTGCGATGTATATGGTTGGAGGGAGGCTTTCTTTTTACGGTGCCATATTGTGAGGGGTTGGGTAGGCGCGCGGAGTTTACGTGGAGAGCGTGGAGGAGGCATCGTCGTCCATAATGGCGTCAGCGAACGAGGCAGGGGTGAGAGCAGGGCCCGGTTTGCGTTGCTTCTTCCGTTTGGTGGTGTCAGTTGCTTTATCTTCCAAGGCCTGAATTCTGACTGCAAGGACTGGAACAGTAGTTTAAGGTCGGCAATGGAAGAAGTAAGGGCTGCCAAAGGTGAGGTAGAGGGAAGGGGGTCGGCTGGTGGGGGGGACTGCTGTGTATGCTGGGTGCTTGTGTTAAGTAGTGTTCGCAACTCTGATATTTGTTCTTGAAGTAGGGTTATTTGACGTTCATTGTCAACTATTTGCGCTTTCAACTGGGCGTTTTCACGGATTAAGGCATCTAACTGTGTAGTTGGCGCTGTTTCATGATGGGGATCAAGGGGTGGGAAGTCGGCTGTAGTGGGAGGAGGGGGGGCGGCGACGCATGACCAGCTCACCTGTGGTTTCCGTTGGGAATCCGGCTTCAGAGGTGGGGGTCTTCTGGTGGTGGAGAGGGCGGGATGCCGAAGTTGTGTTTGCTGACGGATGCGCACGTGTGCGGGGGGTGGAGGTGGTCGTAGTTTGCGGCGGCACTCTTTGCTGGCAGTAAGGTGTTCTAGTCCGCAGAGCTTGCACTGGGGGCGGCAAGGGTGGTCGGGAGCAGGATCCGGTGTGTGGCACTGGGGGCAGATGCTCGGTCGGGGAGAGGGGTGCACACATCGGAACGGTGTCCGAGTTCACCACAGCGCACACAGCACTGATAGGTGTTGCGGTACGGTTTGCAGCGAACAAGTGTTCCGTAGACACGCACGTAGAAAGGCACGTGGGGGCCGTCGAAGGTGATGGTCGCCGTGTCGGACATACCGAGCATGCGAGCTTCCAGTATCTGGGGTCCTGTTGTTGTGATGAGTGTGAGGAGCTGCTCGGGAGAGGTGCCGGGATCTATGCCTTGTATGACGCCACGACAAGTGCCCGGAGGGTGTTTAAGATACGTCGTGATTTCGTAGTCGGTGGTGCCCAAGTGAATGCTGGTAAGTTTGCGTAGTGCGTCTGCGCAGGCTTCGTTGGGTGTGCTGAGCGTGATGAGGTTCTGAGCGGGTTGTGGAAACGTGATGACTTCTGAGCAGAAGACCTGTATAGGAATGTTGCTTGCTTGCTGAAAGGGGCACTGACACAAAATTTTGAAGGCGAGATAACTTCGGAGATAGATTGGTGGGAACACATATACATCATCTGCAAAATATCAGCGGTGAATACAGCCTAGAACATATTTAAAATCAATTTTGAAGTGTGCGAAACGCAACCGAGCGGCCAGCAGAGGACCACGCGCAAGTGTAAATAAACAACATCCAAACACGTCACGAGTTTGTGTTTGCCGCTTCCGCACCACCGGCTCGCCGCTCCAATCGGAGGGCCGGAGGGCGGAGCTTCTGCTCTCGAGAACGAACGACCCGATCGTTGGCGGCGGAGGCGCCGTGACTTCGTCAGCTCATAGGGCAGCTGGCCGCGACCAAAGTTCTACAGCGATTCCAGGCACTCTGTTTCTATTACTGTTTATTACCATTGGATGCGGAAACGCGCCGGAGGCACGAAAAGCCCACTGAGCAAGCCGCACGGTCGCTGTGCAGGCGGCGGCCACGGCCGCGAAGTGGCCCACGCCGGCGCAGGTAGCTCGAGTGATAGCTTGTTACCGCTGCACGAAATTGTCCCCAAGTCCCGACCATGGTGGCTTACATGAGAAAGGAGTTAATGATGCGATGGCGGGTTGCATTAAAAATTGTCATCTGCACCGCTTACGAGAGCGGCACTCGAATATCCGCCGCAGTGCTAAGCCGAACACATCTGTAGGCGGACCTGTAGGCAGACCGGCCGGCTGCTCCCAGCGCGCGTCTTGCCACCCACCGTCTCGCGCGTCGTTCGTTAGCCGCGGTAGCATTTGCACTCGCAGCGCCTGCGTCACATCCACGGTCGCTTTTTAATTAGGCGCCTCACGAGATCAGTACGGGGGGGCATTCGCAGAAACTGCCGTCGATGCGGATTCGACAGTGCTACGGCGGCTCTGCTCTGTAACTGTGATATCCCTCCCACGGTCACGTGGTCAGCTTTGTTCACACAAAATCCACAAAATCCATCGTTTCGCGGCACTCGCTGAAACCGAAACTGCGACTGGCCGCATTGAAAATGCCTCTAATTAAACAACCGTCGCACGCTGAAGCAAATGAGGTTTCTACAGGTTATAAGTAGGTCACTAGCTACTTATCGCAACAAAAAAAACAAGATGCAAAATTTTTGTGTCAGTGCCCCTTGAATACTGGTGGCCAACTGTCGGGCTGTCCAGGCGTCGACTCGCAGGCCGCCTCGAGGTCGAATGATGATCTTGTAGTCGTTTGCGGGCAGCTTTGGGAGTGTTGTCTTGCGTGGGGCGGGAGTTGCTGGAAGCGGTTGATCGGCTTGCGGGAGTCTCTTGCGCTGATGGCGGGCATGGAGCACTTGTTGCCACGGGTCATAGCGCGGGAGTGTGCGTCCACTGGCGGGATCATGCATATATTTATGCCAACGAGCATACTATCGCAAAAAAAAATGCCAAAGCACGCGACAAGCCGTTGATATGTCGTTACTCCAAAGATATGGCGTGAGCACTTTCCGCAGAATTGGCGATCAGAATATGCCTAACGGAGAAATTGACGTCCGAACGCGGAAGATTCCGACGCGATCCCAAAAAACGCTTAGAGTGTTGTTTCGCTTGGGTGGGTAATAACTATAGCTCTTGTTTTTACCCATTGTCTCGCTATTACTGCAAAAAAAACTAATGAAGTGGCGTTTGGGGGGACGCCGACGAAAGGGTAAAACAAAATACAGACGGGAATGAACCTGGTATCTGAGCCGTACTCAGCCATGCGAGAACCGCTGATGGTTTTAAATTCCATTTTCTGTACGAACGAAAAAGAGGTGATGAAAAGAAAGAGACGAAGAGAAAAAAAGAGAGAAGAAAATGAGAAGGAGGAATGAAGCAGAAGAAATGCGAAGACAAGGCTAAGTTGTAGCGATCGTTCCCGTTAAACACAGAAGGGCCATTCCGGGATTTCCTTATTTCATTCTCTACACGGCTGTGAGCCACGCTTGAATAACCGCGTTACTTAGAAGGAAGGTTGCTTGGCTGCTCACACACGAAAAGGCGTGTGGCTAATGGCACCTCAATGCGAGACACTTCATTTCGTTTACTACCCCTTGTGCTCGCGCCGTGTTCTCGAAAATAAGTACTTCCAAAGAGCGCCCGCCAGGAATTTCGCGGTGGAACGCACGGCGTCTTTTCGTCTGTTTTGGCAGCTTCACCTACTGAGACGAACAATTTACGACGTAGGACGCGTTAACCTTCCCATAGCGCTATAGTGGATAAGAGGCTATATCTTGGAACGGCCTAAGCTGAGAAGCGCGCAAAAAGAAGCCTCAAATCCTCCATTTCTGTCCAGGCCATCTCAAGGTGCGATGCAAAAAAAGAAAAAAAAGGACGCGCCCGTGGGGAAAGCGTGATTCTAGTTCGGAAGTGCAGCATTTACTTCCTGGCCGAGCAGTCCATTGTCATCTACAACTTACCTCTTCTACGGTGGCGTCTTTTCTATAGGTTTTTCATTCAAGTCAGTGCTTCCTGCCCCTCAGCCGTAGAAAGTATTTTTTCAGTTTTAAAAACGCCCGTGAGTCGTGTAGTGGTTGACAGATGGCCAATGGACGGTGTGCAGTGCCCAACGAATACGATGGCCCGTAAAATAGTGCCTGCGCTGCTACAAGCATAACGAGTGATGTTCAGGCAGGACATTTTTATTTCTCCGCGTAACATTGCAAATCCCACCCTTAGTCATATCCGATCTTCTTTCACTCGCTCCCATTCCCCCCGCCACTCCACATTACTTATATATATAGCGCATCAGAATAGGAAATGAGGGGCTCGTTGAAATAAGACAGAAATAAGAGTTGGCAGTCAAGAAAACCTCGGAAAGCAAAGGGGGGAATGTGGTAGGTCATTGAAACAGATAAAGAATTTGGCAAGACAGAAAGAAAGAAAGAAAGAAATAAAGTGGAGAAAAAATGCCCGTCAGGTAGGATCCGAACCCACGACCACCAGAATACCCAAGGGTAGCTTAAGAGGGTTCAACGCTGGTCGACCACTCTCGACATGTCGTAGACACTCGAGTCACGGCCCTGGGGTTAAAAAGAAGGTCCCCTTGACCCCGAGTAGTCCGAGTGGCGCTGGCTACGACCCCCAAGTGTAGGAAACAAAAAATACCTTAACATAAATACCCAAGAAAGTGGTGGGGAAACAGCCCCGCCGGTAGCGTAGTGGTCATCGCACGAGACCGGTATTCTGGATGTCGTGGGTTCGGATCCCACCCGGCGGGCATTTTTTCACCACTTTCTTTCTTACTGAAAAAATTCTTCATCTGTTTCTATGACCTACCACATTCCCGCCTTGGCTTTCCGAGGTTTTCTTGACTGCCAATCCTTATTCCTTATTCTATATATATATATATATATATATATATATATATATATATATATATATATATATATATATATATATATATATATATATATATATATATATATATATATATGCCAGGGGAAGCAAACGGGAAAATGCGGTAGGTCATTTATAATTGTTCAAACAGATGCAGATTTTCCCATTGTAGTGATTGTGGTTCACGGGGTACACCCTTTGCCTGTGCAGTGTGCGTACCGTCACAAAGATTGCGATGTTTACGTAGAAAATGTGACGCTTCCAGCGATGCAAGCAGGCATACTCACACGAACGAGGAATTTAGGGCAAGAAACCATTCGAGATTTCTTCAGTCCTGTTCAAATTAAATAAACTTCGTTTTTTTTTTTTTTGTCCGCGGATTTTCCGGACTGCTCTCTTATTCGGACTATTTTTTGTTCAACTCCATGTCCGAAAATTAGGCCGGCTACTGTATACATGGGATATGTGATGCACATGCTCTGTTCTTGTAATGACAGGAATCCCTCCTGTCTTTTTGATAAGCTAGAATGAGCGCTGACGTACCTTTTCTTTTTCTTCCAGACACCATGCAGGGGCCTCCCTTTTCTCTCTATGAAGGTTTTGTATTGCGCCCAGTGAAACCGAATTAAGTCTCTTTATATTCAGACAGGCATCGACACCAGGCACAATGCGTAGCCGTGTCGCTGGGCGCATGCATTTATAGATGTGCTTTTGCTCCTTGAGCCTTTCATTAAGAGCGACCATCTGCCCTATGAGTGACTACACGATACGCCTTGTTGACGCTTGGCAAACTTCTGCACGTGTCTTTCGTTGCAGGTCGGTTTTGCCGCTATTTCCACTGCTATTGTTAGCTTCCTCTCAGGGGACTTTTAATTTGTTAGGCGCTCCTTTTTACAAAGTTTAAGCGCTTTCCCACCTCAGCTATTTCAAACGCGCTGTCAGTACAGGTGTTGTATCCGGCGCATAAGCGGTGCACGCGCTCCGCTTAGAAGAACCTGAAACACGCGCTAGCATGCAGCGCTAAAAGGGAAACAAAAAATACAAGGCAATAATAATGACCGCCCCTTTTTCTCGCTTCTCTATAAACTGTTCACCCCGTGAAGTCTGCATTCTCACTAAGTTATAATACCACCGCTTGCAACGAGGCGTCTTTTGCGGGCCGTTTTTATTCGTAGTGAACTGTCAACAATCCGGCATAAATTTAGCTGAAGCAGTGCACGAGTGTCGCCCACGTATGATTGGCCCTCTCAAACAGCCTTCTTCCATATGACGGCTGTCTCTTCCACAACCTCAGGCTCAGTGGAAAAGCCATTCATCCCGTTCAAAATACCATATGATCCGTCATGGTTGCTCCCGCCAAACGACGATTTCGGCGGTGTCGTTGATGCGGTACGTCCACGAAGCCGCTCCAGATGATTCGGTGTTTTGTTGAGGCAGGGTGCCTTATCGCCAACGACAATGTACTCTGCCTCGATGTAACCCTACTATAGACGCTTCCACGAAAATATCTCACCCCGGGAGCAAGGGAGAGTTGGGGCACGAACCTGCATGCCCCGGCCATTTTGCGTCTTCGTTGTTTGCACATTTTGCCAGACTGACCGCGCACTTGGTGTGTCGCATAGCTTCATCACCCCCCCCCCCCTATCCCACAAAGAAAAAAAGCAAGGAAGAAGCGAGCCGAGAAAATTCTCGTGCAGGATTTTTGCGAACGAATAGCAGACCACATTTGCTTTTCTCGTCTTTGTTTATTGGTGGGTGCAGAGGGAATGCATAGACAAAGATAAACACACAAGCATCTTTGCACGAATGCACGGAGACTCTCTGAAGACAAGCCCTAATTTGCCCTCGGTCGACACGTAACTCTGAGATGAAATCTACGATCGTCACCAAGCGGCAATACACTTAAGCAGCATGCCACACTACAAAAGCAATACAAGTCGATCCAAACAGCCAGCGTGGAAAAAGGTGTAATTTGTAGCGATATCCTATTACCAGGATCCAGGCGATATATAGTGCGTTGATTGCTGTGTATTCTACGAAATTCCGATCGTAGTAAATATTTATTAACTCACTATATTAACGACGCCGCCCTTCAAACATATTTTCAGTGGTGCGCTGTCGACGCTGACCTTTTCAGTTAATACTGCCAGTGGCTTTGGGTTGGGTTTGCCGACGTTCCGTGAAGTTCTGGGCTTGACGTAGCAGTTGATACATTAGATAAGTATTCAAACTGCAATCGATGGCCCTCGCGAAGCTACAGTGGGCAGATGACAGTAGCGCTCAAATATGCACGTTCGTAGCGCGAACAGTGCAATGCGAGGAAACCGCCATCAAATCGGCCACATGCTCCAATGTTTTGCCATCCTTTCGGTCAGTGATTAGCAGCGCTCAAGCCCGGATTACCCGATTATCAGAGAAACTTTCGCGTCTCTTCTGAAACTGTGCAGCAGAATTCCGCTTCCGTTTTACTTTTATTAATTTTTGTTTGTTTGATTTTCTCCATCTGGAGCATAAAAACAGTAGAGAATGTAGGTGATGAGACGGCTTTTGTTTGACAGGTATGCAGGAACAGGCGGAGTGCTGCCCATTAGGCCTGTCGGGCAAGCAACAAATAAATTTTCACCCCTCTCCGCTGCCACAAAAAGAAGGCCCCAGTCATCGTCGCAATTTATAGAATCGACTACGGGCCTTTCGCTCGGTTGAATGGCTGAGGCTAAGAAGCGTTCCTACCTCAATGGGGCGCAACGTGCCCTTCACTTATGAGACAAACAGGCTGATAGACTATGTGGAGCTTTTCTCTTATGCTGCATCTGGCCAGTGTGACCAAGGACGGCGCGAAATACGAATGCATAATTATTCTGAACTTTGTCGTATGTTTCAAATTACTTTCGCTGCATTTAGCCGAAATACAGCGTTGTGCATGAAGCGGTTTTTTTTTCGCAGATGTCAAAGCTAAAGCCTGCTCACTCACTAAACTAACATTGCTATCATCATTAATTTTAGACTTATGCAGGTTGCCTTAACAGCGCTGTTTAAAAAACGGAGGATGCAAAGTAAATCATCAATAAAAAACGATTATTGTTCACATTTACAGGTTGGTGGTATTAGTGTCCTGCGTCGGCGTGTTAGTTCATACAGCTGGGACATTTATTTATAACCCAATCTGACACATCAAACGCAACAGGCAACCTTATAAAGCCATCGTAAAACCCATTCAAGCATAATAAAATACAAAATAAATTTAGGCGCTACGTTTCGCCACGTAGATATGCTTGGATATAATCGCGCTTTTTAATGCAGCAACATTGATTAGGCTCAGATAAAAAAAAACAATCACAACACGAACACAAGCTAAAATCAGTTAAAACAGTCCACAGTAATAATGACGCACGACCATCAGTTTTAAATAATCGATAAAATGTATACTTGTAGCACAGTTTACAATGTTAAGTCACAGCCACACGCACAACAAATAAGTTTGGAAATGCAGTTTAAATAATTTTATGATGAAAGAATCTCACGCGCGGCTTTTTTTTTTTTTTGCTTGGGATGGAGAGGGGGCGCGCAGAGAACGTTCATATTCAGGCAATCGCCCATTCGTTAAGAACTGTTCGTGCTTGTGTACCACTTCCTCCGCCATCACCTGTTCACGGCTTGTCTCTTACTGGACGAGGTGACGGAATTTCTCAAATTGCTCTTCACTAACGGAAATTTTATTCGGTGATGCCAGTTTCTTGATTGGTTCATGCACTCAAATGATCTTCCAGATTTACTGAGTGCCTTCCACAATCGCTCATTCACCTTTACCTTTTATCACTGCGTTACAACATAAACCAGATTATTGGCCTAATTTTTTGGAAGTAATAAGAAAAATGGCCCAAGCGTAATGCTACTTGCCCGTCATAAAATTCACTTTTTGCTATGTTTGCAATGAAAAAGTCAGGAAAAGTGTATCTACTTCCAACTCTATTTTGTACGGTAGGTTTCAGATACAACCTGCCCGCAGGGGATGGCAATAACGCTCTTCTTTCTTGCAATAAGTGAGCACTGTTTTTATATGAAGGAAAATTTTTGTTCACAAATCACTTAAATCTGCGGTTTTCAGCGCAATATCAGTGGTTAAAACAGAAATGTGACCCTTCGACATGGTTTCTCGCTCACCACAGATGCCCAAACGCCAAATACAATGACCTTGAGGATCCTAATGCAGTTGCAGTAGCTGTAGCTTTAGTACATCAGAAATTACTTCATAGCTTACAAAAATTACCAAGCGAGCTATATTTATGTACGACGACGAGTGCGGAGGGAAAGAAAGCGAAGGCTCCTTTCAAAGTCAAGATAGACTTCTCGTTTCATATAGAACAGCTTGCTCAACATGCACGGTTAATGGCACAAAAATAAAATGAACATAGATCTCTTGGGAAGACATTTACAAAGGTTCCAAAGATTCGTAATACGTGAGAACAGTATTTGGAGGAAGGGCTGCTCGGAATTTGAAACAGGACGACACATACGTGGGACGAACAAAGCGTGAAATACAGGGTACATGGGTTCATGCTATAGACTCGGTATATATAAATAGTGCTCGTTCGACCAGGCTGGGAACGGCAAACAAGATGCTTGTGGGAATAAGTGGAGACCGAGTTGCAGGTTATTTGGATAGCGCTTTGTAGTGAATACACAACGTGACACGGACTAGATACAAAGAAGAGGCACACGGAACATGACAGTCCTAAGCAGACACACGATGTGGACATAATCGACAGAGAGCAGAAAAACGGAAATAATGTACAAAAGCAAAGATGTATAAATGCGCAGTACGAATAACACACAGCAAACAGCCCATGATTGCATACTGTTCTTTCTTTCTGAGAGCGTTCTGTTTGCCTCACTGGGGAAAAAAACACCACAGATGCCAATAAGAAAATACCTATATTGCCGTTATAAGAAAAAGTTTTCCACGTGGAAAAAGAATGAGTGCTTTGTCCTTTTAATGTGGGGAGTATTTGAAGATATAAAAAAGCAGCAGAGAGCAATAGCTTGCGCGAGGCCTTTTAGGTTGGGAAAAAGGTGTATACGCTTAAATCTAGTGAAAAAGTTCCCGCAAGGATATGCCCCTTGCTTTTTTCTGTTTTTGTGAGCTCAAAGGGAGGAAAAAAATCCCCCGAATGAACCCGTGCTAAATAATTAACTTATTCCCCCGTTAAAGGCGAATGCATAAAGCGAAACAATTTACCCCCTCACTGTATGCATAGAAAAAAAAAACTTATTTCGAATTTTCTGGAACTTCACTACTTGGCATCATCGTCGGCACAAGGAATAGGCGTAACTCGCTCTAATGGCGTAGTCAGCGACAAGTAATTTTCGAGGCGTTTGGAAGGCAAAAATAAACTATGATGGTGTGAAAAACGTTTAATGGGCATCATTACTCCGCCGAAAACGACGGCAATTCAGATGCGTAATGAAGCAGCACCCTGAATTGTGATATCAGCTAGTCGGTGTTATTGCACGGAGAAGCCCATATAACCATATCGCTTTAAATTTTCTAGGTCTGCTTGACACTGCATCGCATTCTCATGCAACCCTATAGCACATGGAAGCGGAGGAAATTGTGGGACAGGATTTGGTCGACACAGTAACAGAGCGAAAGAAGCCGGAAGAAATATTTAATCCCTTCTCAAGCGCATTGCTATCGTCCGTCATCTTAAGCCCTGTTATTATGTCGAAGAAGAAAAACTGACTCACCCAGTTATTAATTTCGATCTGAGTTACATTTGAGAAAGCAAGGCCGTTATGGCTCATTTGCTTATAGAGAGCCAGCTTCCCCATATTGGCACAACTCGTGGAGGTGCGCACAAAATAAAGCACAATCGGCTGTTGCCCCGCATCATTTTGTGCGCCCCCACTGATATACTGCTAACCGTTTTTTATTTTATTTTTTCTTGCTTTTTATTTTCTTTGCAGTTGAAACAAATAAATAGGTGATAATATTGCAATGAAAAGCACTTTAACTGTTTTTCATTTGGCTATGGGTGAATGACTCCCACCACGCGTGGAGAAAAGGAGCGGGTGTAAAGGATTTTTTTTTTTTACGACATCACCACCTACGAAAGCCATCCCTGTGCAAACCGAGGGGGCGGGAGGAGTTGCTTCTTCGGGAAAGAAATGAGATCAGATCAAATTAGAATTTTGCGTGCCTTGCCGATGAGGCGTGCAGAAGCGGGTAAACGGTTCAATTCAGCAGCGGTTCCGCGTGACCCATTCTACACCTCTTAACCTTAAGCTCGTTAAAAGATCTCCCCTCCTGTCACACGGCTACCATTAAAACTACGTGGTTCAGCTTTAAAACTACCATTAAAACTACGTGGTTCGTGGTTCTATGTAGCACATTTTACCGCGACGGAGATTCGGACCAGGTAAAATATAACGCACGCTGGTGGTCACGCGCCTTGCGCTATCGTCGCAATCTCTCAGGCGGTTTATACAAGTTGCCTTCAGATGGCACATCGCTGTAAATTTTGGGTCATCGAACAAGGGCACGTCTTGTTCACCCGGAAGCGGTGCAGGCGACATCCGTATACGCTGCTCTTCTTATGCTTTTCGTTCAACGAAGGCAGCGCTGTGTCTGATATAACTTTTTCTTCGAGTGGTATCCCAAAATGATAGACGCAGGGATGGGAGAAGGTTGAGGGGGAGGGGGTATGAAGGGAGGGGAAAGGAGGTGTTCGTAAGTTCTAACTACAGTCTTATGATGTCTGTAGGTTGGGCGAGCAAAGCTTTTTCAACGTTTCGAAATTTTGCACGCCGGTCTGCTTTCACAGCTCCTTGATTTCGCGGAAGACGATGGGCGCGGAGTGGCTGCGCGTTAATAGTAGTTGTAGAAGTTCCGCGCAGCGCCGATGCGCTGGCCGAACTGGCCGTGGAAGGAGGGCGCGTATCCGCCGTAGTGGCCGTCGGCGATCGGAGGGGCGGCCAGCAGCACGGGAGCAGTGGCCGCGCGGGCCTGGAGCACGGGCACCTTGACGACCTTGCGCACGCGCCTCACGTACGGCGCGTGCACGTGGGCCACCGGCACGGGGACCGAAGCGGCGGCCACCACGGGCTTTGCCAGCGCCAGGCCTCGGATGACGTTCACGTAGGGCGAGTTGTACACGGCGCTGGCTGGAGCACTGGCCGCCGTGCCGGGCTCGTTGGTGTTGACGATAACGCGGAAGCCGTGCGCGTCGGCCACGTACTCGACGCGCCGTTGGCGGCCGTCGATGTCAGTGATGGTG
The DNA here is from genome assembly GCF_048455015.1 of Haemaphysalis longicornis. Taxonomy (NCBI): domain Eukaryota; kingdom Metazoa; phylum Arthropoda; class Arachnida; order Ixodida; family Ixodidae; genus Haemaphysalis; species Haemaphysalis longicornis. Next base: position 389,671,948 of record NW_027526203.1, on the reverse strand, counting down.
TAGCCACCACGCTTGTTACCCCACGCATCGCCAACCTCCCAGCGGCCATTGGTAGCACCCAGCGGATCGACGATGTCGTAGCTGAACTGGTAGTTGCCATAGTCCTGCACATAAAAACTCCCAGGGCGTCAACCAGGCTTACCGCGAGGACACGCCAGTGACCTTCTACGCATTCTATAACGCACGTTCACGCTCAAGTGAGTGGCTCGTTTCCGCACCCCAGCCAAACTGGCCTATCGCGGCTGGAAGTACGCCACGAACGCGTTATTTTGGGGGGATGTGAAACACTAGCCCGTTGCCTGCTTTAGGAGAATGACAGTATAGGTATTAAGGTTTTCGAGTGGCGACGTTTGTAAATGCGGTGCATTTATGAGGCATGCTCGCCAATTTCATGTTACATTTTAAACCAGCCCATCGCCAGTGCAATTATTTATACTTGAAACTCATATCAAGGCTTCGCGCGCCGAACAACACCTGGGTTTTGAAACGAGGCGCGGAGGACAGCTGCGAATTATTTTAGGCCGCTTGGGTAGTTCACTTGCCGCAGAGTGCGTGTCCAAAAAAACTTTCAATTCATTTTTCACTATCATCATCTAAAACTGTGCTTGGACGACGTAGGCCCCATTCTTAGGCCATCTTCTCCCTGGAATCAGATAAAATTGTAGAATGGGGCCGCTCCCGGGTTCACATAGACCATACGTCTGTCAGATGTATACAGATTAAGCCCTGGATCAACTATTCTCGCGAGCTGCAGATAAAATTGAAGTCAAGTAGCAGTGGTGGTCTATTCCCACGCACGCATGATTTTGCCAATTTCACCTATGTTGAACAAGGGGTTGTGCACGATGGGAGGTCGATGAGCAGCGCCGTTAATGGTTACCCGTGCGCACCCGCATTGGGCGAATGCGGACCAGTCACACATCCTTATGCTGCTCTCAACATGTCATCAATTCCTTCTCCTAGAGCATTTAATCCCACGTGATGTGAAAGTTTCACACATCGCAAACAGGTTCTCACTACAGACTCCACATACCGGAAAGAGTAGCTAGTGTCTGAAAAACAGCAATATTTAAGCGAAAATACTCTCATCACAAAAATCCCTATAGATACTTTAGTTTCTTGCTTGGCAAAAGGAATGAACGCCTCCTTCACGGAACGAATATCGCGAAGACACGCACGGCATTATTCTCAAACTCGAATGTGCACAGCGAAAGCGGATGCTCACAATCCTGCGCCTCCTTTACTCCACCTCCCACGGAGTGGAAGAAAGTTACGCTTCACTGAAGGTGGAGGGAAACGAAATAGAAAACTCACGTCCTGAGCCCTGTGCTGCGTGCTCTCCCCACCGTGCAGCTGGATGCCCGCGTTCGCCACGGCGAGCGTGCCCAGCATCACGAACAGCTGCAAAGGCGCCAGTTTCACAGTTTCAATTGGGCGCCTCATAAAAGTGCACGGCACCTTCCAGCAGTCAGCGCCCTAAATCAGCGCTACAGGCGAGACGGTACGCATTGCTTGCCTACAATCCGTTTCCCGCCAATAATAAGGTTAATACTCGTTTCGGAATTCGGGGCTGCCCGTGTACACTGCCACTTCCTCGTGTAGATAGTGGAGAGGCGGAAATTGGCGAGTGTTAGGAATGGCAGCAGTTACAAGAAATCATATATCTGTTTATTGTTGTTACTTTATTTACATGGACATACACCATAACTTCAATTGGGCTTTACACAATGTCACGTATGCGCGAAGTAATGATCGATAGGTGTCGAAATAGACATAGGTAAGATAAATTAGTGGAGAAGGGCCACACACGCAGTCACGAGTGCGTTTCCTAGCTGGATTTCTGATAAAGACAAACTATACAGCGACACCCACGACGGAATCATGGGTGGTCTTCGTTAGTTCGCAACATCTCACTATTCTTCAAGCAACAAAAACCCTCTCCCACGTCTGATGCCCGAGGCATGACCTCCTACGCGTTAAATCAAACTTGAATGACAGCGCTTGTCACGTTTCTGAGAGTCACGTTTTTTTTTTTTTAATCAAAGGCTGACGATCTGTGCCTGTATGCATGCCAGCTCGAAGCAGTTATCTTGCGGGGGAAAGGGAAATAGCGTAGGGGCAGTCATGACCATATGCTACAAAAAAGCCACGACTTCTTTTCAGCCTTTTTGTGTCTGTTTCAACGTGGTGGACGAGGCCAATTTGTTTTGCTCATCACCTCCGCAGAAAATAGGCGACCAATAGCACTTTTGTCCTTCCTTCCTTCCTCTTTCTTTCTTTGTTTCTCCCTTTATATAGGGTATGTGGTTCTCTCTCTTTATATAAGAAAACCTGGGAAAGCAAAGGGGAGAATGTGGTAGGTCATTGAAACAGATAAGGAATTTGGAAAGACAGAAAGAAAGTGGAGAAAAAATGCCAGCCGGGTGGGATTCGAACCCACTGCCTCCAGAATACGCGTCTGGTGCGATGACCACTACGCTACGGCGGGGCTATTTTTCCCTCCACTTTCTGTAGTATTTATATTAAGGCATTTTTTGTTTCCTGCGCTTGGGGGTGGTAGCCAGCGCCACTCGGACTACCCGGAGTGAAGGGGACCTTCTTTTTCACCCCCGGGCCGTGACTCGAGTGTCTACTTTCCAAATTACTTATATGTTTCAATGACCTACCACATTCTCCCCATTGCTTTCCGAGGTTGTCTTGATTGCCAACCGTTATTTCTGTCTTAATTCAACAAGCCATCCCTTCATCCTCCCGCGTTTTTCTTTATTTCTCCTTTTCTGTCTGTCTTTATTTCTTCGTTCCCGACAATAACGAACATAAGCTCTAGCAACATTCATTTACAATTTGCGATATGTTCTCACGCAATACCACTGAAGTTAGGGGAAAACACTATTCGGTGCGAAGGCTGCGTCATGGGTAGTTATAGGACAGAAATTCCTTGAATTCACGCTCACCAAGGATAAGGATTGATTGCGGTGTTTAACCCGCCGACGCAACGCAGGCGATGAGGCGCGCCGTAGTGGAGGGCTCCGGAATAATTTTGACCACCTGGGGATCTTTAACGTGCGTCGAAATCTCGTACACACGGGCGTTTTTGCTTTTTGCCTCCATCATAAAAGCGGCCGCCGCGGCCGGGAATCGAACTCACGACCTCGTGCTCACCGTGGGTAAGGGCCATTTTGTGGTCTTTCAGTACGAACGTGTCAAGTTTTCTGAAGGCGGGTTCAGCGGACCGTAAGGCTTGACAATAAAAATGTCAATTTCAATGAAGGGAAGATTCCGAGATCAATTTTGAGATCTAACTCGTCGAAGAGACCCCTGCCTTCTTATGCACGTTGTGAAGGCGCTGGGTTAACGCCGAGTTTCTTTACATGCGAAAAAGTTTTTACACACAGGCGTTTTCATATTCTGCCGCCATCATAAATAAGGGACGAGGAAACTCCAAGCGCCCATTGGGAAAGCATAACTGAAGACAGCGCTACGTGCCTTTTTTTTTTTTTTTCTGCGCTGCTGCTTTTCGTGAGCCTCTTCAAGTCCTGCATCTACTTACGACTTCCCCTAGGTGTTAAAACAATAAAGAAAAATATGTTGTCGGGTTTCGCACGCATCGCCATTGTAAATAGAACCATGACAGTCGGCCCTTTTCATCTCATACCATCTACTTTTCATAACTGCTCGCCGTAAACCTGCGAACTTGCGCATTGCCGCCGAAGGAATTTGCCGTTGATCCACCAAGGCTGGATGGTATAAAGTGCAAATTTGCTACAATCCGATTCGACCACGCGAACCTCTTTGTCACAGGGACAAAATTTCAAAACCCGAGGTTATTTGGCTAGTATGATGAGCGTATCATCTGTCGGCGGCGCATGCGTATCCGGAGAAACTACAATTGATAGACGTGGCGCCATCCTGCCATATGTGCCTATTGCCAATGCAAAATATATAGCTACTAAACAACTACTAAACAACCGCCTGTCACGTGCGTTATTGACGAGTTCCGTACAGCTGGAGCATAACCATGGCCCCTTATAAATGGTCTCAAACCGAGCTGGTTAATTCATCTCTACTTTACCCTGAAGGGCTGGCCAAAATAAGATGTGGCAAGGCGAGCAGGGCGAGCCGGAAAGAAAGAGAAAGGAAGCCGAGGTTGAGCGGGCTCGCCTCGCCGCTCAGAAACCTACTGCACGCGCCCATCGTCTAGCTGCTCCGAAGTTCTCGGCTATGTATAGCCCTGTAGCGCACACAGACCATTCATCCACGGCGCCCAGTGGAAAGACTAGAACGCCGCACTTTCTGCCTAATAAGTGTTCTTGATCAATTTCAGTTTTTGCACTCTCCGCAGCATTGGCGGTGCTCAGGCATCGCCTGGCTATAGCTATGCGAGCGCATTCACTCTTACATGATTTGCAGTGGAGCAGGCCGATTCGCAGCCGATTAGTACAACCGCTACAGCGGCAAGCCGCTACTGGCGCACCCCGCGAGATCCGGTTCCCCTTTTAGCGAGCGCCGTTATAATGGAAGAGAGCGAAAGCGACAGGTAGCGCCGTTGCTATGGCGGCGCAGAAAGTCCCGGAAGTGAATGCACAAAGAAACGAAGCGAACAGCAGTGCCACAAACGTCCCGAAGTGTTTTACTGTGAAGCTCCCAGGAAATCACGGCAAGCGAAGACAGCACGCGGTTTCGGGATAGCCTGTACCGACATCAAAAGCACCCTGCAACACTCTTTTCAACTTTTTTTGAAATCTTAAATCCTTGCAGAACGTAGCCACCCAACACACCCAGTGCTTAGATTAAGGGGTCGCAAAATAACTCAGCCAAACATTAGTGCTCTATATGCCCATCAGATAACTTGGAAACTCGCTCAAAAGATTTGTGTCTTTTTCCCGGTATTGACGTTCTTTGACGGCCCGAATTACGTCACTGAGGCCATGTAGCGGCTGTTAGCCGGTTTTACTTCAATTGCATCAATAAACGCCTTTCGATAGCAACGTTAAAAATAAAGCCACGAAAACAAAGCAGAAACGGAAGGCGTGTCTGGTTCGACGAGCAAACCACGCAGTGCCACTCCGTGCTGGCGATAACTGTAGCTTTCACAGTGCTTCCAGACGCGAAGGAAAGAGAAAGTGTTGCACGGTCCCTTTAATGTGCGATACGCGATCGTTTTTTTCTTCCAAGACGGTCTCAAACCGCTATATGCACATATCAGTGCACAACCGCATCGGCTCCATCTGTTTCCCGCCTTATCAGTGCGTATAATTGTCTGGCATAGTGATTGCCAAGATTGGTGACCGGGTTCCTATAAGCAGTGTTTTATCGCAGAGCCCGTAAGATTTTTATACCTATTCCAGGTACAGTATATTTACATACTACCCAAAAATAAATTTGAATAGCGTAATTAAGTAACAAATAAATACAGTGACAAATTACATTTTCTAAAATTTAACATAATTTTACATTTTGTAAAATTTAACATAATTTTTCATTTTCTAAAATTTAACATAATTTCACTTTATTTTCTTTACAACTCCTCATTGCAGTAGCCGGAACTTGCATGCCCAGTGTCAATTACCTATCAGCCTTTCGCCTGCCTCACTCTTGCCCTTCCAACCTCGTCGAGTTTCCGCAGCAATCGTTTCTGAACCTTTAAGCCTGCGTCTCACTTTTACTTGGGAAAGCGCAAGGCTAGCCGCATGGGGGATGTTGCAGTGCGTGAGAAACATAGGTTGACCGGTTTGTTGATTTGCCAAACCTTGCTGTAGAGAGAGAGAGAGAGAGAGAGAGAGAGAGAGAGAGAGAGAGAGAGAGAGAGAGAGAGAGAGAGAGAGAGAGAGAGAGAGAGAGAGAGAGAGAGAGAGAGAGAGAGAGAGAGAGAGAGAGAGAGAGAGAGAGAGAGAGAGAAATGCTTTATTTAGCCTTTAAACGCCCCTTAGGACGGCGTGGGGATTGGCGTACCGGTGACTGCACAGCAGTAGCCCTCGCCTTGACTACACGTCGATTAGCCAGGTCAGAGCAGCCCAGCTCCCCAGTTCAGTACCCACCGTCTGGTAAGGGGGGAAAGGGGTGGTGGGGGCAGTTCTAAAGGAGGTGTTCGAGCGTTTCGACTGCTCCACAGGCAAGGAAGCTGGGGGAGGTGCAGATAGAAGGATAACAAATACGCGCGAGGATAGCGACAGTGCATGCAAGAAACGGAATGCAAAGAAAACCTTCCTTCCAGAAGAGTGGTGGCATCAAGTCCTCACTGATACCGCTAACCAAGCGGCTGTTCAAATGTACATCAAACCCAAATACGCCAACAGGAATAGTTTTTATTTTTTTTTATTCGAAGGCAGTTTTGCTGTTTCCCATTCCCATTTTTAGAGGTTTTGGCGTTTCGGTTCGTTTGTACTCCCACGAAACCAGAGTCCATAGGAGTCCTTTGGAAAGCCAGTGTACCATTGTTTCACAACAGTAGGGAAGGAGAATAGACGAGCGCAACTTTTTACGAACACCGTGGCAGAACTTCCCCGTTGACAAGACCATATTGGTGTCTGTAGACAGCCTCTTTCGTCTCCTCACCATTGGCTTGCATAAGGCGGATTCGGCGTCGTCAGTACTTATTTCTAGACTTTGCACCTACAGTGCGAGCACATGCCTTAAGAATTCGTGTTCAGAAAGTAAAGAGTACCCTGAAAAAAAAAAATACAACGAGTGAGGTGCCTTCATTTTGAAAGCGTTATTTTATGCGGTATGTTCTGTGCTAAAAAATGTATTCCATTACCGTTACCTTATCGATCGAGGGTAACTTAGCGAAAGCGCTCTCAAGATTGGCCTGTTATGCCGTTCTGACTTCGGTCCGCTTCAAAAGCTCAAAATTTAAGTTTGAGAACCTTCTGAATTCACAAGAAAATTTCGGTTTTTGTTTCTTCACAGCTTGGCACGATCTTCCCAACTTGACATGAAGAAAGTAGTCGAAGCCGGCGGTCGAACCGCTGACCTCTTTATCAGTAGCGCAATTCACTAGGCTGAACGCCATCGTGGCAGATACATTTTCTTTACGCGTAGCGCGTCACAGAAAGAAGTAGCTGAACTACCATGATCGTTACCAGCAAAGTAACTGAAGCGTTACAAAATTCTACGAAATTACGTCGTCGTCGTCGTCATCATCATCATCATCATCATCATCATCAAACACCGTCATCATAACCATCATCATCATCAACAACAACAGCAGCAGCAGCAGCAGCAGCATCATCATCATAATCATCGTAATCGTCATCATCATCAGTCTGCTCATGTACGCTGCAGGGCGAAGGCCTCTCCTTCAACCGCTCCTGTCCTGCGCAGCTCGAGTGCACAGTTTACGACCAATATTCTTTATTTCATCCCTCCATACGGTTATTGGCCTTCCACTTCTAAACCTATCTCGTGGTATAACTCTGTTACCCCAATTTTGAACCGGTTGTCGGTACGTCGCCCTACATGGCCAGCCCAAGTCCATTTATTTTACTTCAATAATTGAACTACGATATCTTCCACTCTAGTTTGTTCTCTGATGCAGGCAACTCGTTTCCTGTCCCTGAGTGTTATTCCTAACGTTATTCGTTCCATGGTACGTTGAGCAGACCTAAGTTTGCGTTCTAGTTGTTTAGTAAGGCACCAAGTTTCAGCCCCATATGTCATCCCCGGCAGTATGCATTAGTTTCTTTTGAGCGGCAGAGGTAGCTTACGTTTCATTATTAGATGCGACTGCATCTCATTCACTCGCCTTGTCCCTCCATACGGCGTTGTTGTTGTCCGTCCACACCCCTCCCCCATTCTCCTCGCCGCGCGAGCTGCGCTCTCCGCCGCTCACCCCTCTCCTCTCCGATAGCGAACACTCTCTCGCGAGGGGCATTGGATTGGATTCGATTGGGTTGGCTTGGATTGGATTGGATTGAATTGGATTTGGATTGGATTGGATTAAACTGGATTGAATTGGATTGTGTTGCGTCATAGCCGCGCCACGTTGCGTCATAGCCGCGGTCGTTCCAGCACCGGCGTTCCGATTTCCATCGATGCGTTGAATGGAGCCTAACAATTCTGCTATCGCCCGCGCAACCGTAACAAGCACCGATCACTGTGATAACAGGAATGCTAGCACCACTGAAGACAAGGCTGCGAAGCGGCGTGACCGTGATGCGGAACGCAAACGATTGAAGCGAGCAGTCGATTCCGAACTTCGTAAACGTGATAACGAACGCAAACGGTTAGAGAATCAACCCAACGGAAACACCAAGTGAACCCCCAAGATGCGTCGCATTTCCACAGGGTTCCCTTCGCGGGAAGGTGGGGTAATTTTTTGGGAGTGCTTGCCTAGTGCTCCCCAGCCCATACCTATTCTGCGCGGGATTTCTCTCTCGTGGTTGGGGTCAGAAGCAACCATCTGTACGAGGCAGTTATATTCTTTTATTTCTTCTATTTTTTCGTGCCTCAAGCTAGAAAGGACATTTTTGGCATGCTTATTCGTCATTACTTTAGATTTATTCATATTTATTTTCATCCCCATGGCCCTGCTTTCTGATTGTAGTTCCTCAAGTATTGTTTGCATGTGTTCTGCAGTTTCACTTAGCGAGACTATGTCATCCGCAAACCTCCAATGGCTCAAGTATTCCCCGTATATCCTTAATCCCATTTTCCCAGTCACGGTTTCTAAACCCCCTCTAGACATGCTGTGAATACTTTTGGCGTGATGGTATCTCCCTGTCGTACTACCTTTCGGGTCTGAAATTTGTCGCTTTGCTTGTGGACGATTATCCTGCCCGTGCATTCCTAGAAGTCTTGTGTAGGTTTCCTCTATTCTTTGGTCTTTTAGTGCTTCTAGCACGGCTGCGATGAGTACGGAACTAAACTCTTTCTCGTAATCAATAAATGCCATGTATATGGGTTTAGTGTACTCTCCGGATTTTTTTGTCACTTTATTGGCGACATGGATGCGATCCGTGGTTGAGTACCCTTTCCTAAACCCAGCCTGCTCTCTGGGTTGTTGGGAATCCAGGCTGTCACCTACGTGGTTAACTATAACTTTGGTGTACAGCTTGTAAACAACTGAGAGTAAACTTATGGGTCTATAATTCTTAAGGTCCGTGGGATCTCCCTTCTTATGTATAAGAATAATGTTGGCGTTTTTCCAAGCTATGGACACCTTTTGAACCTTCAAAGATTCCGAAAATAGTGCAGCAAGCTTTCCCAGTACAATATCTCCTCCCTCCTTCAAAAGATCCACGGTTATGCCATCGTCACCTGCAGCGTTACCTATTTTCATGCCTTTGAGAGCCTTTCCAATTTCCTTTCTAGTTACTAATGGGACATCGCAACTTGGGCTTGATTCTGAGTAGTTTCCCCGGTTCTAACGTCGCTAGCATACAGCCTGGTTTACAATCATTCAATTACGTACAATCACGTACAATTACGTACAAAAGTTATTTGTAGTCGTTCCGTACAAGTCTGAATAAAAATAAGGTGACGTGAATTTTTTATGGCGAGATGAAGAATTTTGGGTTTTCTGATCGAGTAGCATTTAAGGGTGTTGATGTGTTCTAGAAAGCGGCGACGATATATCCATCCAGTTTTTGTATGCCTTGCTTTTTTTAATTTTTCGCGTAAGACATAGTTACAGCTTGAATGAAAACACTGACATGCACAATACGCTCTTTTCTTGCTATATGGTTCGCGCGAACTTGAGGAATATTGTTATAGTGTTTCAGTTTCCTATGCAATCGAATATGATTGATTGATTATGGTGTTTAACGCGCCGAAATTACACAGGTTATGAGACGTGGGATCTTTAACGTGCGCCGAAATCTGGAACACACGGGCGTTTTTGCTTTTCGCCTCCATCAGAAAAAGCGGCCGCGACGGCCGGGAATCGAACCCGAGTCCTTGGGTTCAGCAGCACAACGCCTTAGCCACTGAGTCACCGCGGTGGTATGCAATCGAATTTCATGCCTTGGTTTTTTATAGTAAGTACCGGTTACTTGTGACGTTGACGGAGACAAATGTTGTCAGCGTTTTGAAATATCTTCCTCTGTTAATAAATTAGTGATTTATAGCGACGAGTACCCTGGTGATTTGCTCATAATCGAGCTTCAGTTTTATGCACCCTGGGTCTCATCTTTGTATGAAGGAGTGTAATGAACAGTGATTCAAGCCGCCTGTGCGTTTATAGCATATTTATTAAGCTGCAAGCCTTAAATGCCTTATCAAACACGAAAAGTGACTATCGTCGTCGGCGTAAACGCAAACGACACCAAAATGGCCGCCGCTATAAAGAGTAAATAAATTAAAGGACGCATTTGGGCTCGTGTAGGATTTTGACCCGGGCTTTCTGGAACAGGAGCGCAGTGTGCCAAATCGGCACCCTGAAAAGAAAAAAAAAACTAACGTGGCGCGCACGCCGTTACAGGTGAACGTGAGGGTACGTGAGTAGAACGGGTGCGCGCGAAGGAACGCTTTGACCGGGTCTGCTGCGGGTGAGCTGCCGCGGGAATTGCGGCCAGTCTGCCCGTCGGAGCTCTTCGCGTCGAAGACGAAAAAACTGAAGCGAAGAAAGGTACGCAAAACACGATGCAGCAGTGGAAAAGTCTTTGATAATCGCTAGGCTTTCGCTTTCAAAGCACGCAAGCAGACCCAAGTACCCGGGGATTTTTTTAAGAACGAAACAAAAACATCGAAGTCGATTTTGCGGTAAAAAATATTGACATTTCTTTGCAGCGGGTTCCGCCGTAAGCAGATTATATACAGCTTGTTACAGCAGTCGAAAATCGCGGGTACTAATGACGAACAGAGTGGGGGCTACTATCAAATGCCTTCTAAAACAGTTTGCTCCCAGCTGCGAAAAATTCGCCATTTGTATCTGGGACGTAGCACAAAAGCGCTATGTGGAGCAGAAGTGATGGGCCTTGTTATCGTTGTAAAGAAGAGGCGGGGTGTGAAGAAAGAGTCGTAGCACCCAAAATCCAGGAGCAATTCAACAGCTTCTCGCACCTTCTGCGACTGCGTAGAGATAAATGGCGCACGCTTGCAAATTTCTTAGCCTAGACTTTACACGATGCCTGGAATAAAAACAATCATAGTCGTTATATAAATTACGATCAAAAACAAGTGTTACCTGCAGCGCTTACTTCTTATTTTCGCGAGGAAGTAGCTAGAAAATTGCCGGCAAATTACCTTCAGCAGTACCGCACATGGCGCTGGAATATATGCGGACGTGCCGGGGGCAGTGCGAGGAGCTTTCTTTTAATTGGAACACAGCACTGGGCAGTCCCGCAATAGTGAGTCCGTGGATCCAGGGCAAAAAGCAGTCACTAGAAAAAAATGCGGAAGGCTACCTCAACGGCTTCTGGTCACTGGTCTACCGGTGATTTCCGGTCGAGTAGGGGGGAGGGGGGGAAGGGAAGTACGTGTGTGTGTTGGGGGGGAGGGGGGGTGGATAGCTCACCGATCGGCACGCAGCATAGCACACGACGCGCTTTTGCAGTGTTAGGACGGCCGCTCACATTGACAACCTAAATGGCCGCACTGCGCGACGCGGCTGACCCTGCGAGTGGCAACAATGAGGCCTTTGTTCGCGGTCGCGCTCTCCGCGTGACGTGCGACTCGGACAGGCGCGGCCGGCTGCGCCGAATTTGCATGGGCCGAACACTTTGCCAAGTGGGCCGGCACAAGCAGCGCGGGGAGGAACGCCGCCATTGTCGGCCCGCTTTATCTTCTCAGTAGTGTGCGACGCCGTCCCTAACGGATTCCCAGAAACAATGGCCCCGGCAGCCTAATAAGTCGCCCTTTCGGGGAAACGGCGCCGCTGCGCAACTTCCGACTGTGCCACTGGCGTGGGCCTTGTCCGGGGCCCCCGCTGGCGGAAGCCTGCCGAAGACGAGCTTCCCTCCCCCTTTTGGCCAGCGTTGGTGCGCGGGCCTGACCGACCGTCGCATGCCGACACGGACAGAGGAGTTCCGTTCTCTAAACCGAAAAAAAAAAAAAATGTGGAGAAGGGGGCGGAGGGGCGTTGTACTGAAGGAAATAACAAGGCACGCACGGCGCAATAAGCCTTGCTTGGCTGCGTTTCCATGCCGCGTGCCGTGGAATTGTGACATCGCACGATTTGTACTCCAGAGAGCCTCACACGTGACCCAAGTTTGTTGCAGTCTAGTGGCGGATAGTATTACCTAACTGAAGGGCGTGAACCTCTCTGGTCTCGATACTTCGCTCTAGCCCGGTAACGTTCCGGAGAAGGGTCTGAAATTTTTCACGCGCACTCTTTGCCGTAACTATGGCTGCTTCGTGAGAGCGATGCGCGTTTTGATTAACTTCGCCCAAATGAGCTCCAGGAAAAAACAAGCCCCCAAGCGTATCAGCCATTCTCCCCAGGCTTACTTTGCACGACTAGGTTCCCTTTATTTAGTCGGTACTCCTATAACGACACACCACGACAGTTGTAACAGACGTTCTGAAGACATAAGCCATAACATTGCTGACCCTAGTCTCCCATAGCGGGAAAGCGAAGTTGCTCAAGCAAGCCATTACCGAATTGGATTACGGAAGCCAAAAGACGTTTTCTTTTCATCTGCCTACAACTGCCATTGCCTAAAACATCCATAACTCTGCCTTAAATTCTCACCGCCCGCAGTGCATATGATATATATTCGAAGGGGAACAAGATGCATCGCTAACGGTTAACTGCTAACTTAACGGTGGCCGGACTACAACGCGCTGGCGGGAAGAAAAATCGCCTCTGCCAACCAGTGCACCGGCTGCAGGTCCTAAAGTTCGTCAGCCTGAGGCACTTGTTGCGCAGCGGAGGAAGTATCAGGGTATTTATCACCTCGTGTGTGCAGAGGAACCGGCGCTTTGCTCTCTCTGAGCTCTAGAGGATAGATCTTTATCGGTATTTTTTTTTATGTTGTTGTTCTAACGTTAGTTTCCAAGCTCACCACGCCTGTGCACAACGCGCGTACAACAGGCGCCTCGTTCGGCGCTTCGGTTTTCTTCCCACCCGTATACTGCTTGTCGTTGCTGCTTGCCGCTGCTCTCTTTCCCGCTCCTTCGTTCATACAGCGGTGCTTTGCCCGCCAGGAAGGCAGAGGTGGAGTCGTTAGCCCCTACGATTAAGCTCTTGCGCGTGCTTCTGCGCGCTTTTTTCTTCGGGAGAGGGGACATTGCAAAGAGGCCCGCGTAGCCTCATCCAATCTCATGGGCGATGTCTTTACGAAGGAGGGTATCCACGCCCGTAATGACGGGCCCCAGGACGTGCGATTGTAACCGCAAACAGCGTTAGTGCACGTACCCTTCCACGCGTCCTCGCCATTTCGTTCGAGGAGCGGATGAACGTGTATTTCCTACATACTAATAATAATGCCTATCGGGATGTCTCGTTACTCTCCTCGCTCACGAAGCACCAGGCGAAAAAGATCGGTTTAGTTGCGCCAGACTAATTTCCGCCGTCCTACTGGACTGGTGTTGGGTGGAGTGCCGCAGATATATACACGGGTGTATCCGCGCATGCGTGAGCTGTCAGCATCATCTTGGCTGTGCGTCGGAGAAAATGGGAACCCGCAGGAATGAAAGACGCAAAGCTACACGTTAATTGGAATGTCGCAACAAGAAGTCTGCTGTCCTAAATAATCGGCGTCGACCAGTCGTTTAAAAGAAACAGCGTTATTAAAGCTTGGTTCACTTTTTGCACCCCCGCGTTTGCAGACACGGGCTGCATAGTATGGGGGTCATAATTTCTCCCCAAAATTGGTGCCGTACTTGCAACACGCGTTGTATTACGAAACTAGGCGCACGCAATACAGGCTTTTTAAAACTCTACCGTTCAAAAGGGGCATGTTACCATTTTAGATCCCGCCAGCGTAAGACGCGAGGAACGGAAAACGTTCTCAGATCTGAACGCCTGCTTCCGTAATTAAGTCTTACCCGGAACTTAAGGCAGATTGTTTGTGACATCGTCTCCAACCGACGCCTGCAGAGGCGAAGCGCAAAGCAAACGTGGCATATGTCAAATTCCGTTGAGTTCGCAGTTACAGTCCGAGTCTATGCTACATCGCAGTGATTCTGTGCGTTCTGAAGTGGCACTGTAAGCTGATAATGTAATTTATGCTACGCATCCAAACCTATTTAGTCTACCCATTGCGTTAGCATAAGATCGTTGGGACTTCAGAATTGTTAGAGGTGTAGGAATATGCTCCTGGGGAGTTGTACAGACCTGCATCAACAAACATGGCTGCATGCATGGTAGAAATATTTTTGCGTTTTCTGTGAATTGTCGACTTCGCGATGTGCCGGAAACAAATTAACACTGTTTAATTGACTAGAAAGATCCTGCACTGTTCTCAGTTAGGAACTACGCGAAAAGACTGACTTGTGCAATGATGATGTCCCACATGACCTACTTTTTCTAGAGCGCGCCCTGCATGCTTTCATAGTAAATGTGCATGCTGGACACGCACCGTAGACCAACGGTATCCACAAAATCTCTGCTCAGTCAAACGACAATTTATGTAAATGGTGTTCATCAGCAAAATGATTTCCAACCACATTTGTACCTCGTGTTGCTTAAATCCTATGGTTGTCGCATTATTAATAGGCGTACCAGTACCCCCGTTTTAACGATTTACCTAATCACTGTCATCGCGGTGCACTTTGTATTGTGAGTATTATGATTAGGCAATATATTTTTGTAGATATGTCATTCATATACCTGCATTAAATACTGCGATTGGGAAAAAAGACACGTGTCCCAGTTAACGATTGCGTTCCGGGTAAGGCCATAATTCCCCTCAACATGCACTGCATTTGGGGATTCGCTACTCGGATGTCGCTGGTTCGACATTCTGATGTCAGGCCGCCACCATGCGCGGCGGCCTGAATCGATCCGCGGTAGCCATTCTCGCGTACCGCGAATATTTATTGAAAAGAAGAGCGTAAAAAACGCTCAACCGGGCGGCCCTGATTCCCGTCTCGGAATCATCGTAATCAGTGTATTGATTTGCCAGAATGTGTTGCCTATATTAGAACGCAGAAGGGGGTCCAATGTTCAGATATTGCACCGCCTCCTCCTTGCAGCATGGCAGAAGTATTTTTTTTTTATTTCTGCATCCGGCTATGCACCACCACAGTGCCCCTGCGACGGACACGCGACGGACACGCGTGAAGATAGCGACGATGGACGCGTCGCGACGAATACGTGCCCCCCCCCCTGCCCCTCCCACGCTATAACCGAGAGAAAGTACCCTTGTAATAAACTATCGACACATTACATTGTATAAAACGCAAACATTACCCAGCTGAAAAATAAAATCACGACCACATAAGTGTGGACGCTCCAGCAACCAGACCGAGTGAATAAAGTATCAGAAGGAAAGCCTTCGCATGACCATCCCAAAAGCTCCGTCTGCGCCTTCCTGGGTAACTAAGCAGCGCAGTGTTCCCGTTGCCTCATTCATTTGCATCTAAACGAGGTTCTTCCACAAGACATGTGTTGACCATTACAAACTTCCGGATTATGCTTTTAATGGCGCCGGAACGTGACCACGGGAACGATAATTAAAGTCGTCTCGTTGATCGCCTCAACTTCTTGCGGAAATTACTCCAAAAGAACGACAGCGCAAGCACGACGATGAGTGATTAACGGACTTTAAGAAGCGTCGCGTTGCGTATCCTCAGTTGAGGCACACGGTGAAAGCTAATTTCAAAGCGAGACCTCAAAAAATAGAGCCCACTAGAATAGAATACGAAGGCGTATTCGCGCCGACTATTGGCACTTTTCCCATGCGTGCGGCAGAACAAAATATTTATTATTTTCTCTTCGACCCCTGAATCGTCGGTCAGGCGCCTATCGAAATAAATTTGAAACGTTATACGCCTCCGAAAGTTTCAGAGCCGCGTAAAAAATTGCAAACGGTGAATTAGCTTTTCGTTAGTGAAGGATCAATTTTCGGGTACGTGAACAGCCACCACTGCGCTGTGGTCGAGAGAAAAAAAAAAAGGTTTTGGTTGTGCGATCTTTCGTGCACTGCCCAAATGAAGGAGGAAAGTTAGAAAAGGGCAGCGCAGTGTGGTAGGTCCTGGGAACTGAGATAAGTGAACGCCACTCAAGGCGCATTTCGTCATACTTGCGGCTAACCGGGAAACGATTAGGGGTCTCTCATGAATACGCGACGAGGCAGCGCCCATGCGTGCTTGGTGCCCGAATTCGGAACCATTCTAGTAATAGCGGCGCGGAACTTGTTCGCTGTCGTGTACACGTATGATGGATGCCAAAGCCCTGAGTGAGAAGGATGCGAGGTTGAATCGAGATGAGGCTGATTGCCGAATGCCTGTTGCGTATTGTTCTACGGCCTCAGAGACAATCCCGAATAGGCTTTTCCGTCTGCACCCGAGTTCCCAAAGACAGTTCATTACGCTTTGGCTCCCTGCAAGAGTAGCAGTTCCTTGGATGTTACAGAAGTTCTTCGCGATTGTGGCCCCGGCGACGAACATTAAAAAGTCGTAGCATGTCAGAAAACCGCTACCAGTGCGGCACCCAGTACACGGTCGACGCACACCTGAGCGTACGCACAACTTTCGGCCCTTCTGCGCACGCGCCGTTGAACCTGCAGTCACCAAACCCCACCGGTCCTGTGTTCTGCTACGGTGACAATAGATGAAGTTTTTAGCAAGACTGTAAGGGAGGTGAGGTTATAATTTCGTTTTGACGTTCTGTTCATTCCATTCTGAAAAATAGTTGTTAACGGCGTGAATATTTCAGCCAAGTATGTGTTGCCAGCTATGCAGCATCTCAACTCAATTCGTTTCTTGAATAGCGACTAAAATTAAAGAAACTCCACTATAACTTCCTGTGGCAGCTAATAAGATTGACGTCAGTAAATCCATTATTTTGTGGAATTCTTTTGTATGACTGACATCCTCATGTCACGTATCCTCCGTAGCCTCACTACAAATTTCCGTTACGACACAACACAACACATCGTACAGTCGTGTTAAAAAGTGTTAACATCAGGATGCCAGCATCCTCCAAAGCTAAAAAAATTCGGGAAGGGGGTGGGGGTGGGAGATCAGTGATTCCTGCCAGTGAACACTCCGAACACAAATTGTTCCGGAACAATGGCTGAGAAAATAAGCTTGTTATTTATTTGTTATTTATACGTGAGTATTATGGGAACAAAAGCACAGTCCAACATCGAGCAGTTCCTTCGGTGAATGCGGCTGTAGCGCTAAGCAGGAGGCCGCACGCACACGACAGCAGCTGGTAGAGGCAGTCGAACGAGGCAGAAGAAAGGGGGAAGAACAAACGAGAAAGAGATGAAAGAACAGGAACAAAGAGGACTGCGCGTCTCCGTTGGCACCAAGCAAACCGCTCTGCCGAGAGTCTGGCATCCTCACCATCATCAAGTGGGTGCCAGGTAGCCAGGCAACCCCAGTAACCAGCGGGCCCATGGGCTGGCGAGCGAGGCACGTGCAACTCAATCGCCAGCCTCATCCTCAACCCGGGGGCTCAGCCCCGGGCGTTCTCGACATAGCCCCAGAAATGAAAGGCGTCAAATGAAGCAACGTCGCCGATACAGTCTTCTAGCTGCCATCCCCGAAGCTGAAGACCTGCTACTCAAAGGGCAGCATGGGGAGCCGAAGTTTTCTTCAACAAAGCCCGGTCTGGCTACGTACGCCTCGGCAGATGGAAATCGTGCTGTGGCAGTAAGGACGGCAACGAAGCGATCCTGACAGCCCGCCATCCCCACCGCCAATAAGTGCCACGGATGTGCCAGTGAAGTGACTCCTGACGTGCGTCAACTCGGTTGGGAGTGCGAGAATCTCAAGTCGATCCGCGACAATCATCGGCCTGTGTCGGTGGTGTTCATGTACGAAGAGTGGATACGGCTACGAATCGACGCCAGTGAGACGCTTAGCTCACTATGAGAGCTTCGTCTGCAAGGATTTCATAGTCGGCCACACTTTGCCCCCATAGAGTTTTCCCTTTGCCAAATGTCTCGCGCCACCCCAGTCAATAGATTGTTCTACAATTAATACTACTGCGCGTGCCAACCGCGCTGGTGGGTTGTCTATCAGCGGAGACAAGCCCTCGTATTTCTTACCTGGCTAGGCATTCTTTCGCTCAGGAAGCTTCGGAAGCACGTCTTTTTCAGGTACTGGACATCTCGTGATTTAGTACTAAACATTCTGCGGACGGAACGCGGAAGTATACATATATATTGCATGCTGAGCGGCAGCCATATATACGGCGTAATTTCCCGGTCTTGCATCTGCTGCTTTACGAGAGCGGAAGCGCATCCGTCATATCGCCGTCAGAGAAAGGAGGGAAGATCTGAACGACAGTGTTATCAAGCTTATATACTGCAGCACTGTGGTTAATGAGCGGCAGAACGTGCGTGGCATCACTAACAGACAGAGTTCGCCGCAACCGATGCAGATCAAGGGCACTTTATGGACATTGTGTGTACCATAATGTGTGTGACAGGCTGTGGCTTCTCAAGGACGTATTTTCCGTGCTATCGAGTGTAATAAATGAGCTTTAAAATGTATAGGTGGTATTCGTTAAAAAGTTTAGCTGCCAATTTCTTCGCTTGGCAACAATGGAAACGGCCACAGACATGGCCGATGCGCCACGGACATGGCGCGGCTTGGCCCACTGCGCCCGCACGCTGAAGAAAAAAAAAAAAAAAACGCCGGCGTGCGTCGTATGCTCCGTTTCAACCCGATTGTCAACGGGGGTGTCAACAGAGATGTTATTAATCGCACTCACATTAGACTCGAGGCAATGCTGTGCGTTCGGTGAGGTATATAGTTTGTTAACGTGCAACACATGTGCTTAGCACGGACAAGTACCGCCATACCGCGGAGCCCGACGTAACGAGCGACGCCGCACTCACACGGTTGCCTGCATGCGCGCCTCGCCAGTGAATACCAGCAAAGTAACCGCTAAACCGTTTCCGCGATGCCAAACACCTCATTACCGTCCCGCGTTCTTCATATGATTTTTTAAGATTCCGGAAGTTCGGTAAAGAGCCCCCCAAAAGTCAGCAAACGGTGGTTTTTTAAAGCGAGGTTTTATATGGCTCGCGAAATGAAAATCCGGCAGTCCCGTGTACGCAGAAAACTCCTCCAAAGGAACCCCGCGCCCATGCCCCCCCCCCCCCCCCCAAAAAAAAAAAAAAAAAAAAAAAAAAAACAGGTCGGAAAGGAGTTAGAAGTAACGGGAGAGAGATTGGCTGGGTTTACAGATGACGTAGCTACACTTTTGCATACTGCTCGCTCTCGCAGCACAACGCCTGCGCAGCGTGCACAGCTCAAGCGACAACGGCGGGCAGGGGCGACGGCGGTGCGGGCGGAACGGCGTCAGCGTGGCGATGGCAAACGTTGGCCGCATGCTACTTCGAAACGGGTGGGCCACGCGTCATGTATGCAAAACACCGGCCTCACGTCACAGCTTCACTGGTTAACCATCTGTACGGAGTGCGTGGGCGCATTTTTTTTTTTTTTTTGCCCCTTACGAGCACTGCCACCGTGGTCCGTAGTTGAAGCTGTGGCCTCGCGTCCAACAACTGCATGCTTGACTCGTTGAGCTGCCGGAGTGGGCAGTTTTCCCCCGTGCTATGTCCCAACTAGTTTCCGCAAGCTTCTTATCTATTCCAGTCATGCCATTTGATATTTCGTCACGTGACGCACCACTAAAAGGGAGCCGCGTAACTATTCAACATGAAAGCAGACCTCTATTCCCAGTTCACTTACACGACGAAAAAAAGTGCATTGTGCGCATAGCAAAGCACAACGGATGATCCAAGCCACAATTTCTGTACCCGCACCCGACAAGGGCAGCGCTTGTTTTCCTCGCGACGCCTTTGTCTCGGCGCCCAGATCAGACGCGGCAGAAACGCGCGTGTTCAGAGTGCTTGAGAGGGCGACGTGATTTCGGAGATTACTTTGATACAGTACTCCCTGTCGTAAATGTAATTACGTTCGCATAAGCGTCTGCGGAGGTCTTTCTTCTTAGAACCGACCTCAGGCAATTATTTACACATAAACTTTAATCGTGATAAATGACTTCACACAACGGTTACCGAGAGAGGGAAAAAACGCACAAATCAGAGTTTTGAAGCCTGCAGAGGACGGCAAAGAACACTGTCGTCTGTGAAAAGGAAAAGCCGCATGTAACACATTGTCCGGGAGTACTCAGAAGGGCTGTGATTTTATCGCATGCTTTGTTCCAGCGAGAAATCTCTCTTACGTGAGTATGTAAAAGAATCTTTCCGCAGCAATTTATTTTACTCCCGGAACCTGTTGTGGCGGCGTTATCGGCTCTGGGTCAAAAAGCGTTCAAGACTGTTGAGGCGTTGTACTATCGCACACGGGGGCCGCCGGTTCGATTCCCTGTAGCGGAAGTTGTACCTCTTAATTGATTAAGCATTTCTATGCAGACTCAACGAAAAAACCTGTCTGTCCGTTTGTAACGCGTGATGTGTCCCACTTTTCATATTTTCGTATAAGACTGACTACATTGCCGCATGAAAGAGTGTCTTCCCAGAAATGCGTTTAAGTGTGGTGCTGTGTTGAAACCGAATTTAAGAGAGAGCTGATAGCAGAGCGGCCTAATTAAGCATGACTCCGTAAATGCTTATTCGGGAAGTTTCTGCAATCGTTTTTTTTTTTTTTTTTGTACGACAGAATGTGATACACGATGGCTGGCTCTTTGTAGGTACATGCGTATCCGTTTAGAGTTCACTCCACCACACGTAATTCCGTCATTCCGTTTCTGCTCGTCCCTGAGGATAACCCACACGTGGGGAGGGGCCCTTTCCCAACCGGCCCAGAGCACACCTCTAAAACACCCCGTAAAACCTCAGTGCCGCTCTTAGTCTGCTCGCGATAGTATTGCTGATAACTCCAGATGAGTACGACTCCTGTAGCCTACCTATCAGCTCACCACCACTGGGAGTTCAAAGTTGCAAAGGTAGCAGCAAAATTCTGCTCCGCGTGCTCTTTCCTATAATGCTTTGGAAGAGAGCTTCTTTCATAACAGTGTATAAAGGCTATGTATGTAGTATGTATGTATATAGTATGTATGTATGTATGTATGTATGTATGTATGTATGTATGTATGTATGTATGTATGTATGTATGTATGTATGTATGTATGTATGTATGTATGTATGTATGTATGTATGTATGTATGTATGTATGTATGTATGTATGTGAGGGGGGGGGACAGAGAGAATAGTCTTTAATGATGCTGGACGTTGCATCCGCCGGCGTTGCTAGATAACATACAAGCCTGTCTTTTATATAGCGGACGTGTTTTGACCAAGTCAGAGACCTGTCAAATGTCACACCCGTATGTATGTATGTATGCATGTATGCATGTATGCATGTATGTATGTATGTATTTATGTATGCATGTATGTATGGATGTATGCATGTATGTATGGATATATGCATGTATGTATGTATGTATGGATCGATGGATGGATGGATGGATGGATGGATGGATGGATGGATGGATGGATGGATGGATGGATGGATGGATATATGTAGTATGCGTCAACCAATTCTAATTAAAATTTTACAGGTCGAAGCTGCACCTGAGCTACTAAACGGTGTATGTACGCGTGCATGCATGCATTATGTATGTATCTATAACGGGAACCACAGCCCACCTCTACACCCTGCATGTTGGCCGGACGCTGCAGCGTATGAGACAGATGAGGCAGCTTCCACTATTTGTGCGAAAAGAAATTCTTAATTTGACTTTTGCTCATTGCCAGCGTTTTCAATACTCTGTTAATGATGTTACTTTGACTCGCATTTTAACGACGACTGGTCTTGGTGTGCTCTTTGACAGCCAGCTGACTTTTACACCGCATGTTAGATCCATTAAACAGCGAGCTCTCCGCGGTCTGGGCAGAGTGTGCAGGATGTCGAAAGAGTTTCGTTGTTCAACACACTTCCTACAATTCTACTCCACTGTGTGTCGTCCCTTGCTCGAATATGCCTCGGTTGTGTGGAAAGACACGTGCAGATCTAACAGAGTGGCTATTGATAGAGTGGAAAATAAGTTCCTGTCGATACTTAGACATCGCTTCCCTCGCGAGTATCACCGTCTTGAATCATGACCACGGTACTTGTGAGTGCTGCCTGATCTAAAGGATAGGTGCGATACAGTTGATTTATTATTCCTTTTTAAACTAATACATGGGCAAATTAACAGTGTTGATCTTCTTTCTGCGCAACATCTAACAGTTCCTCTAAAAACCACGAGAAAATGTCATCCTTTTCGTACTCTCAGCGCCTGTACCAGACACTGTCCGCTGTTCCGGCTGCAGAGCACATGTAACCTCTATTCTGCTGACATAGATATTTTTAACAGCTCGCACCATCACTTCAGTTCAGGCATTAGCAGAACTATCACTCAATTAGGCAATCGCATATATTGTCCTTCATACCAGCGTACTGTATAGTCCACTCTTCCGTAGCAATCAATTCATCTTTTTGCTTTTAGTTTGATGCTTGTTAGGCTGCCTTCTTCTTGCAAAATATGCTGCCCATAGAATTTTAGTTTGTTCTTGTTAAGGATTTATGTTACAAGTTTACATGTCTGTCCGTGTCATAGAGATGTTCATTTTAATCTGTGGGCTGCCTATCTGTTCCGTTGTGTCACGTCAGCATTGTTTGTGTTCATTAGGTGTAAAGTGTATATCATCCAACGTTTTGTAGTGCTTTCTACTTATACGTTGTTCATTTACAGTGCCAAAATTTGTTTTACTTTTATATTTTTTCTTATGTCGTCCATATACTTGTAAAAGTTCTGTTTTACTTGTTATCTTTCTTTATCGTCTGCACTTAATCTTGACGTGGCTTGTCTTCGCTTACCCTGCAAGTATCCCTCTGTGCGCCAGTACGAAGGCTTCAAGGCTGTTCCTAAGCACAATAAACAAACATGATTGATCGATTGATGATTGATTATTGTTGTTGTTGTTGAAATGGGAACCAAGCGGTTTGTGCACAAAAACGAGACTTCTTGCGGTTAATACTCCGGCCGTGAGCGTGAGGCTCTATATTTAAAAAAATAACAAATAAACTAACTGCGGGCATTTTGCGACAGTTTTAAGTCTGCGTGTATACATTACCAAACCAAAGGCAATAAGAGGCTGCGGGCGTGCCTCCGCGAAGGCCCCGGTGAAGCCGGCTGCCGACAAGGGTGCAATCAGGTAGCCGCCCAGCGCGCGCATTACAATCGCCCCGAACGCTCGCTTCCGAGTTGCCACGCTCGGCGTCGGCCCGTGAGAACAATGCATCCGGGCCAGTTATCGGGGCTTTGGGGCACGATTGGCTGTATGGAAATTGAGCCGCTTTGTGCGTGCCCGCTGGGCAGCCTGTCCCTGATGCGAGCCGCGATCGGTTTTAGGCTATGCCGGCCGCGTTTCACGGGGGCGCATACAGGCATTATTCTGGCACGCCGTATTCCAAGGCAAAGTACGCTTTCTAGCTCCCGTGGCATCGCCCAGTCCCTTTCTCGCGTGGCCGAATTTATGCGCTCCACAGAAGGCCCGGGTTTTCGAACCACGCTCTCGTCAGGAACGCGGGACTGGGCGAGAGCGTGACGGTGCCGCCGCGGAGCCTTGAGCCGGCGCCGGATTGACACCGGCACGAATTACGGCGCGCACATGGGCGTGAGCATTGTAGTCCGATGCCCGGACGAGAGCGCGGCTGTCCGAGGCGCGCAAACGAGCCTCGAGGGTGCGGCACCCCGCCGTGCGTCCCGGAGTCGTGCAGCAACGTGCGCTCTAATCGCCACCTTCAGAGCGCTGCCTGCGCTGCTTTCGAAACAAGGCGCTGTTTGCACAAGCGCCGGAGAGAAAAGCGAATGTGCTCGCTTTTCAGACACGAGTTATTTGCCTCGACGAACAGCTGGGCGCACTGCGCGTCCCTTTTTCAAAAAGGGCGCGCTGCCCACGACGAAAAGAAATTTTAAAGCCCACACACGGAGCACCCGTGGGACACTTGTAATCGACCTGTCAGCACGTCACTCAACGGCGAGCTCCTTGTGTATAGGCGCAAAAGAAGACAGGCGCTCGGGGTGGGGGAGGCGAACGCAAATGCATGGCGCGGAGCTGAGGGTGGCGGACAGAGGTCGCCTGAACAATCACATTCCGAACCGGTTCGATACGGCGCGTCAAATATAAAACATTACGCATAAATCCAGAAAGAGAGAAGGGCGCTGTTTTAGCGATGTCGTAACGCGCCTCGATTGTTTTAAGATTGATTGATTGATTGATTGATTGATTGATTGATTGATTGATTGATTGATTGATTGATTGATTGATTGATTGATTGATTGATTGATTAAAACGTTTATTGAAATACAGGGGATGGGGAAGGAGGGAGAAAAGAGAATGAGCTGCGGGTGACCATCCTAGTCCGGTAGGCCGCGTGCCTTCGCAGCCGTCCTGGCCCGAGAGATCTCTTAAAACAATCAAGCAGCAGACGCCTTGATTGTTTTAAGAGCAAAATAAATTTGATTACCCTGCGGAGTGAACTAGTAATGACGCAGGGCCCCAGCGCATAAATCCGGCGTCCGTAATTATTAAATATGAGCATCTACATGTATCTAACATAAATTAACGCACCGCCGACACTCTCGCAGTCGACGACCGGCTTTTCGGTCCTGCGAAAAATGTCCCCTTAATCGAGCAGTCCAAAAAATCGTCAATTTTCAAACTGGTCGATGACCATGCATATACTTTGAACTATAGTGTTCCAGTCGCGACATTTTTTTCGTCAAGGTACAAATATACCAGACAGTTCATTTCGCCACCCTACTCATTGATTGATTGTAGGGTTTAACGCACCGACGCAACGCAGGCGATGAGGCACACCGTAGTGGAGGGCTCCGGATTAATTTCGACCACCTGGGGATCTTTAACGTGCGCCGAAATCTCGTGCACACGGGCGTTTTTTGCTTTTTGCCTCCATCAGAAAAGCGGCCTCCGCGGCCGGGTATCGAACCCGCGACCTCGAGCTCAGCAGCGCAAGGCCTTAGCCACTGAGCCACCGCGGCGGGTCGCCACCCTACTGCAGCAATAGTTAGCATTTGATCCATGCACCAAACTTTGGCAGATGAATAACCAACCGACGCCCGACAGTTCGTAGGCGCAATAATCGCTAATGTTGGTTCATCGCGGGCTCTAACAGGCTTCCAAAAGACGCATACGAATGGCGCCGGGCATCTGGCGACGTTTCAGTCCCAGTGTCTTCCACGTAATTCACATTATGGAGCTCGTTATTGTCGAGGTTTTTTTTTTTATTTCGTGAGCAATAGATGGGCACGTGGGCGAAAATTTGCACCATTGATGCGTGGACAGACCGACGGAAGAACAGAGAACAAAAAGGGCGCGTGCGGAGAGGAGTGACGCCAAACCGAGCCCCGAGCCATAAAGAATATGCGGCATTGGCGGAGGTGGCGCTGCGTTGGCTGCCTGACGCGTCCAATCACCACTTGTACACGCTGCAAAATGTGAACTCCAAGAAGTCCCCGTTGGGCGTCTTCCCCGCGAGGCTCCAGAATGATCAATCGAAGTGGGCTGGTGTGCGAATTCGGCGAATGACGTGGCCGAGCATGCACCTGCGCAGGTATATTGCGCAATGCAAAAAGTCATTCGCGCCGTGCGTGTTGTCCCTGCGCACATGCACTGTTTTAGTCAAATCATATGTTGAGCTTCGTCATTCACCGAATTTGAACACTTGGTCCCTTCAATTGGACATACTAGTACTGGAGCACTGGGGTGCTCCAGTACGTCCGAAGCGCAATGGGGGGGGGGGGGGGGGGGGGATGGGAATGATGGCGACGAAATGCCGATGCTTGTGAACAACTAAAGCAGCGACAAGCAGCCAATGCCGTTGCTAAAGCAAGGAAATAGGACGGTTAGGACGCAAAACACGCCTGGCACTGCGTGCGAGGGGAGTTGGGGGAAGCCGTTTTACGGGTTTTTGAAGACGAAGCAAGGCGTGCACATCGGGCCAAGCTTCGAGCTCACGAGGGAGGGGGATGAAGTGCTTAAGCATCTTTGAAAATGCGCCAGGATCTTTAAAGGGACCCTGCAGCACTTTCGATAAACGCTTTCACTCTTTCCTTCGCGTCTGGAAGCACTGCGAAAGCTGCAGTTATCGCCTGCACGGGGAGCGGCACTGCGTGATTTGCTCGTCGCACCAGATACGCCTTCCGTTTCTGCTGTGTTTCTGTGGCTTTATTTTTAAAGTTGCTATCGAAAAGCGCTTATTGCTTCAACTGAAGGAGAGCCGATCAACAGCCGCTACATGGCCTCAGTCACGTAATTCGGGCCGTCAAAGAAGGTCAAGACCGGGAAAGAGAGAAAAATCTTTGAAAAATCTTTTCAAAGTTATCTGGTGAGCATAGAGCAGTAATTTTTGACTAAGGTACTTCGCGACCCTCTAATCTAAGTACTGAAAGTGTTGATTGATTACGTACTGCAAGCATGTAAGATTTCGAAAAAAAAGTTGAGAAAGGCGTCGCAGAGATCCTTTCGAATACGCCATTGTGCAGTCTTAAAGATCTACCAATACGCCTTCCATTCTTTCTTTTTTCCTTTTGCGACAATATTGGTTACAGTGGTAAAATTTAAAAAAATGGTGATTCTACACTTTATACATCCTATTTAGCTTTGAAACATTTTCAAACGGTCGGGGTACTTCAATGCGATCATACATGTTCAAGCACGACAAAATCTCTTTTGCCACATACCTAAAGGGGATTGGCAGCGTCTTCATAATACAGCTGACAAAATGAATTTGCCAATCAGCTTTAATTTTGCAATAATTTCCACCAACAATAACTTCGTCTGACGCCGAAGTTCGCTGCATCCTTCTGTGGTCACCTCTGAATTTTTTTTGATTGACTGGTGACAAGACTAGATGACGGAAGCCACTATTACACATTTGCTGCAGCGAATCAAAAAGTAATATTCCTCGAACAAGGTTTGGAAACCATCTGACACCCGATAAGTATTATGTGGGTTTTTAATCGCTCTTCGTACTCTTCACTGAACCTCGTCGCGAACGACAAATAGGACGGTCAAATAGCAAATAGGACAAATAGCAAATTAAACCTTTTGGTATTTTCTAGTAGTCGCACGCGTCCGCGGGCCGAAAACAGGAAACCATAATTTGCCGCTTAACCTGATTCGGGTGAGCAAAACTGACAATATAAAGATAATTCTTTCCTTCATTATATACTGAACACCTTTAACCTTGCAATGCATTCTTATTTAGCTTGCTTTATTGCATTGCTTTGCTTAACTGGAGACGGATGTTCATTCTAACGAGCACAAATTGCAGGCTGCTTCTTTCACTTCGGCCATATCCCTTTTTGCTTCGCATATTTGCCAGTAAATTGCAACGAACTGTCGGTAATTAGATAGACGGGCAGGTACAACTAAATTTTCAGAGCGAACGCTGTATTACGCTCTCTTTCAAAGTCATTCATCGCGTCGTATGTGACCTTCAGCCCCGGCTTTCCAGCCGCGCCTTTCTTATCGCTTCGCTCGCTCGGAACCTGGCTGCATGCGGTACCACGTGACTAGGCGAGGGTGAAACGGCTGCTTCGCCTGCGCTGGGTCGCTCAGCGCCGGCTGGGCCATCTGTGCGTGCGCTTCAGGGCAGGGAACCACTACATAGGCCAGGGCGTAACGGCCGCTTCGCCGGCGCTTGGTTCATCCTCAGTCTCGCCATCGGTGGTGCGCCGGCTGGGCTGCCTTCAGCACAAGCGAAAGGATGAATCCAGTCATCCAATCCAAAGGATGAATCCAATCCAATCTCAAGCAAAGGCAACCTTTCACGAAACTGTGCGTGCATAGTCTTTGCTTTTTCGCTCGTGATAAATAGGTTTAAAAGTGTTGAACGTGAGCCATTTTCCAGACACTTTATATCGGCCGGTGGGGCTGACACCGGCTGGGGTTCAACATTCTTGGGCTTATACTGTGGCCTAAACAATATGTAAGTTGGCTTATACATTGACATTTATTGCCTATTCTATTTAATTGACTCCATCCTTACCCATGGCTCTGCCTGCATCGCTATTGAGAAAAACAAAAAACAGCGGAGCACACACGCAAAAAAAAGAAATAATAAAGAACCAGGAGCTGTGCGGCGGTTTTTTAATGCATTGCTTGGTAGTCAGCATAAAAGAGCTTTGGAGACATGAAATGACGTACATAATTATTAAGCGCGAGCGCTTAATAATTAATGTTGAATAATACTCTGTCAATTCGGTTCTATTGCACCGCTCATGTTTCCGGGTAAGAGATAGGTGGTATCAGCCATAGTTGCAACTGAAACGTGCCCTGAGCTCGAGGAAAAAGCGTACAAAACGAGAGAAATCATGAATCATTGCACTCAGTGAAGCGACGTTGTTTAGCATACGACACACTGGGGTGAAACAGAATTCTGAACTAAGGTACTAATTCTGACAAGTAAATGAAACTCGAAGTAATGATTGAGTCGTCGCAGCGGTCACTTGCCATACAATTTTTGTTTGAAAAGTTTCGATAAAACAAGAGTTACAGCCGTTTTCTGAAATCATACTCCTCCCGTAGATGTTCGTGTATCGACAACATTTGGTAATACTGTAACATTTACAACTTCACTGTTGACTAAACAAACTAACTAAACGTGACAAGTAAATTAAACTCGGGATGATTATAGAGTCCTTAGTGACCAGTCACCATACAATTGTTTTTGGGCAAGGTTATACAAAACAAGAGTTACAGCCGTTTGCTTCTAAACATTCGCGATAAAGTGAGCTTGGCCGCAAGACGTGTTTGCTCGCTCGCAGGAAAATTGCACGAAACCCCATCCACATAACGCTTCGCTTTAAAAATAACAAATTTGTGTCCAGGTGAATAAAAAGCGCTCATAAATAATAATGCCAGGAGAGAAAAAAACTGCGGAGGGGGCACAGCATAAAGAATGAACAAGGACACTGGATGTACACCCGGCGTCAATATAAGCCGGGGCACGCGAGCGCGTGGCAAAATGCATCGCCGCGACATCTGACGTTGCACATCTGGTGTCGAGACACCGATGTGCGCGTGCGCGTCCAACCACGCTCGCTAGCCTGTCTTTTCATTCACTTCAAACGACAACGCTTGTCACATTCAGCGCTTGGCGCCAGGGACCACTTTCTTTGGTCAACCCGTCTTGCTCGCACATGCTTCAGCTGCCTAGGGCGAGGGTGAAGATGCGTTGCTCGCTCTGCGCTGCTCTGACAAAGGATACATGGCAACGGGACTGCTATCTTCAAAGATTCAAAGATTTTATTTCCTCTGAAGTACGAGGAGGCAGGCTGGGACTAAAGGCTACAAAGCCTGACAGAGACCCCAGCCCCCTTTGGTACAGTACAATGATGAGGCAAAAGTTTTAAATACTGCATTCTTTTTTACAGGAAAGCTGTCTATGGCTAGGATCCAGCAGATCGTCTCCGGTAATAGAGCGATGTAGACAAGAATGTTGACAAGATGTAGACAAGAACTGCGTCTTAGGCCGGGTTCAGAGTGTTGTCGCAACTGTAGTAATACCTTTAAATAATGACGTCAATTGACGTCTCAGCCAAGCGAACTGTGTGAAACGCCGTTTTTTTTACGTCCATAGCGCACTATACGGCAGTTACGTATTTATTCTGAACATCGCATTAAGGGAACGCACATCATTGTCGCGCGAACGCCCCCCTCACGTTTTCTCCAAGCGTCGAGCGCCTCGTGCGGGCACAGCATACTGCCCCTTCCCTTCCCCCCCCCCCCCCCGCACACTTTCGGAGCGCGCTGGCTCGCGCCACCACGGCGAACCTACTCCCCTCCCAATTTCGCGACATTCTCCTCCTTTGCTTTCCTTCACTCGTCGGTCTTCCCATCGTACGCTCGGTCACGACGACACCGACGCAGCTGAGCCCAGAGAAGGACGCCAAAGGGCTGTTCCCTAAAATGTCTTCCCAGCAATTCCTTTGTGTTAAAAGGTGAAGCAGACATTAAGGGAATCGTTGTAAGCTTGATCTCTGTAAGATGGCTTTCCCACATCGACTGTTGAAGAGTGAATCACGTGAATCTTCGCAGGGAATACCATCACAGAAAGTGGCTCTAACGCTTGCTTCATTGGAACTATACCGAAACAAATTATAAGACAATTAGCCGTTAAGACGAATCTAACACAAAGCTGGGTTTTATATAGTTTTCAAAATTACATGGTTCACAGTGAAATTGTAAATATTGTGGAATTCTCGTCCGCTGTCTGTACATATAGGATTCTACGGGAGGGAAACGGACAGCCCCATGTTTGTCCACCGGAAGAAAACTATAATTCATCAAGTTCATTCAGTCAATTAACAGGGAACTATGCTCAATCGCAAATTACAAACAAACGTGTTTTGCTTCGTGCACCCCTTGGACTACGACACAGTTAAAGCTCACGTTGAGGCTCGGCACCGCAGCTTTGATGGTCATCCTTCTTCCCAGAGTGGAAGGGCACTGAATTTTTTTGTGAATTTTTTGTCAAACCCAGGACCACGCCGAACTCTTTTCCGGTTTCCCCTTCTTTAATTGTTTCAGAACGTGTGCAAGGTGAAGTCTCATAACACCTTCATAAAATAGATTATTTTTAACGCTTCATTTTGTATTCTGTTTTGTGTGCTCATTCTTAGTTAACAACCAATCGCATGTTTTACGAAAAAAATATTAAAACTCGTTCCACCGATTGTGATTGATATCTACGGAACCAGCGTGGAGCCACAGTTACAACCGTTTTTTTCAATACATGGCAATATCTCTCCGTAGATTGCATTATAATGACAACAAACGAATCCTCCAACGTTTACAACTTCACTACCTAATTACGACAAGTAAACGAAACTCGGCATAGCGGTATAATCGTCCGATCAGCATAGTTTCATAGAACTGGTTTTTGGATACATTTATTAACACATGAGCTAAAGCCATTTTCTTTAATCATACTCTCTCCGTAGATTTCCATGCTTCGCTGTGTAACAGGCAGTGTCGGAAGGCCAGCTTGCAAAGACCAAGCTTCCGCCGATCTTCATAAAGGCGGCTTTACCTGTAAACACAAACGCATTGCTGGGAACTCCGAAGGGAGCGTAAAACGATACAAGGACAGGCGGCTGTAGTCAAGCCCAGCCCAAGAACAGCGTCGCTGTTGGAAATACCGAAGTGGGAGAGCATATGTGGGACACAATTTTGTCACCGCGAGACGGGCAAGATTAGTTATCTGTCATAGCAGGGCAGGGCGAGCAACGCATTTTCACTCTCACCCTCGGCCGCTGAAGCGTGTACGAGCAAGACATGTTCAGCAAAGAAAGTGACCCCTGGCGCCAAGCTCTGAATGTGGCCAGCGCTACCGATTGAAGCGAAGTAAAAGACAGGCTATCGAGCGTGGTTGGACGCGCACGCGCACATCGATGTCTCGACACCAGAAGTGCAACGTCAGATGTCGCGGCAACGCATTTTGCCACGCGCTCGCGTGCCCCGGCTTATTTTGACGCGGGGTGTACATAATGGGGCCCCGTGAAATTCAATGTTAAAAAAATTTTGGATGACCATTTACACAGTACTTTCCGATTTCTTTTTGATTCGCTTACAGCTCCTCGCTTGACAAATAACAAAACCTGGCAAATTGAAGTTATTTTACACTATTTTACATATTTACAGTGATTTGAAATTATTTCCCCTAAAGTATTTTTTTTCCCGAAACAGATTGCTGTTAATAGCATAAAACAGCATCCGCTAAAAAATTAATGAGAGGGAAAAGGGGGGGGGGATTTTGGGAACATCATGATCGTTTGTGCAAGTCAGGATGCAAGAATCAAGTGCTATAAGGTTTTATATGACTATCAGGTCACGTGCTTAGCCTTAAGACTCTGCATGTGCTGAGCGCTTTTGCAGCGCAACAGCGTGCTGAAATACCGTCGGTATGTATAGGTATAACATCCGAATAAAACATACGAAATAAGCGGATAACACTATTAAACGGTATTGTAGTTGAAGAAGCCTATAAACACTGCCTTTTTTAACGTGGCCTGTCATGCAAGATATGATATTTCCACGCGCACGTGAGTTTTCAGCAGGCCTACCGTTTAGTGTCCAGTGCTTAAGGCGGCATTCCGGCGCTAACGTACAGTGCCTCTGCTTTTTCAATACTGATCGGCACGCGTGCGTGACATTGCGGGCAGTGTTCACTAAACTGCTCTGCCTGTGCCGAGTGGTGACACAATTTCTCCTATTCCCGGTCAAAAGCCATGGCCATTGTCTTGGCTTTCACTGATGTTTGGTGGGAAACGTACGTATCCACATGCAATATACACTGTAGATGTGCGCTAACATTCTTCTAGTTTTTTTTTTCTTATTTTAGCGCAAGTAGGCTCCGCATTTCCGTTTATGTGCCCCCTTGCTGAATTTCATACAGCATAGCATGTTCGTAAAATTATCCATCCTCCATGAAAAACGAAGAAGCCTATGAAAATAACCGCTACCCACTACCAAGCCACGTGTGAGAAAATTCGTACAATTCATGATTCGCATAGAAACAAAGTATGTGCGTACAAATTTCAAATTTACTTAATTCCCAGTTCTCTCTCTTTTTTTTTTTTCTTCTCAAAAGAGTTGCTCACGCAAATCAACAACCAAATTTCAAAAATTTTGGTCTTTTACGCACCGAAGCGACACCTGGGCTATGAGGCGTGGCGTAGTGGAAGGCTCAGGATTAGTTTAGTTCCCCGGTGATCTTAAAAGTTCGCCGAAATCTCGACACACCGGCGTTTTCAGTTTTTGCCTCCACCAGAAACACAGCCGCCGCGGCTGAGATCGAATCAGTGTGGTTAGGCTCCGCAGTAAAACGCCTTAATCACTGAGTTACCGTGGCTAAAGCTAGAGCCACTAAATGCTCTAGCTAAAGCCAATCAATAATAGAAAAAAAACTTGCCAGGTCATTCTCCAGCAATTAGACTGGTAGACAAGGCTCCACCCCGAAACAAAAAATGTGAGGCGGCCGAGAAAGAAACTGCCTCTCGACCACGGATTGATCCTGAGCCCTGACTAGCAGTCAGAGGCAGGACTCGAGATCACTCCGCAATTTCGGTGCGTGAAAAGAACGAAGCACAACTTATCGAGCTTCGACTTCACCGGCAACGGCGGGCTCACCTTTGGATTCATGGCGTTCCGTGGACAAGGGCAGCGAGGTAATCCGGAACCGGCGGGTGCGGCGGGATGCGGAGCGACTCTCGAGATCGCGCGGAACGACGCGGCACTTGGTGAGACTCTGGCACACACATACACACGCGACTCCCTTTCCGGTAAACTTTTATATATACCCCGGTAGCAAGCGCTGCTGGCTGCCCGCGTCGGACTCAGCTCGGGACTGAAAGAGGGAAAGTCTCTTGTGCGAACCTTTTCTCTCTTTTTTTTTCCTCACCGAAAAACAAAGACAAAAGAAAAAACCACAACAAAGCCTGCGTCAGCCGTGACGTCACGCTTTTCTCGCTTTCTCTGTGGCGAGCGTCGCGCGGACTGCTCCGCCGGTCGGCGGGAAGAGGTTCGGGCGAGGGCTAGATGTAGGTCGTCATCCCGGTAGCCATGTGCTCCGCAGTGGAGCGCCGTGCAGCGAGGGAAGCCCTTTCGCGGCGACCGGAGAAAGTGCTTCCACGCCCTCGAGACTTTCTCCGTCGGCCACACCTGATGCGGCCGCTACCGACGGAGCCGCGACGTATCGCCGGTTTTCTTGGCACCGGCAGCGCACCTCAGTGACCCTCCGGTTTTTCGAGTCTTATCGTTTCAATTTGCCGCGTCTCTCCTGTCGGGGTACAGAAAGTTGAGGCTCGGGCGCCAAACGAGCCCCCCTTTAATTCGCAGTCACACCTAGGTGTTGCCCCGTTCACTTCGAGATCCCACAGGTCCGCTCGGCGTGATGGATGGCTGGGAACGAGACCGGGTCGCAGATCAAATAGTCCTATGCAAAGGTCAACCCGTGGGCGAAGCCCCCCCTCTCCGCCCGCGTGGCAGACAGCTGTCATATTGACAACCAATAAACTGCGCGAACCACCACGCTGCCCCTTTCTGTTTCTGCGGGGCTTGGCACGTCGCTTGCGCAACACATCAATAACTTGTCTTGCACTCGCGGAAGCTGCGCGAAATTGTTTGCGTACACGAGCATTAGAAAAGGTTCATGTAATTTGTATATAATTTCGATATCTCATTTCTTCTTCTGTAAAGACACACTTATATAATCCAAAAAGCAACTCTAAACAGCTCTAAACCAGAGCTTTTTCGTGTCCCCTGGTATTGAACGAGCGCGTCTACCCACTCCTTATAGGATGGCTGTTAAGCTATAGGAATCAGAATGCTCGTTCCAGGGTGGTTGCTTCCGAAATGGTTAAGTGTGAGAAGCGAGAAATCCGCTGAACAGCAGCGCGCTTCTGTACACGGAAAAGCTGGCAAAGGAATTGTTATGAAGCAGAGGCGAACGAACGCAGGGAGGGGGGGGGGGGGGCAAGAAGGGACCGAGGTTT
The DNA here is from genome assembly GCF_048455015.1 of Haemaphysalis longicornis. NCBI lineage: Eukaryota > Metazoa > Arthropoda > Arachnida > Ixodida > Ixodidae > Haemaphysalis > Haemaphysalis longicornis. The sequence goes on along the minus strand of NW_027526203.1, from coordinate 389,637,348 downwards.
TCGATTCCGGAGGAGGGGAGGCGAGGAAAAGGACGAGGCCAGCAGCTCTGCCTGTCATCAGATAATGACCACCAGTAATTAAACATAGGCGGCTTGAACGTACGTTCTTACATCGACGATGAGTCATTTTGCAATTTCACCCGGGGGGGGGGGGGGGACGCAGAAAGCCATGAAAAAGTTACGTACTGCACGGCATCATCCTGAAGTTTCTTTTTTTTATATTTTTAATTTGAATCAATTCCTCGCTTAGCTGTTCGATATTTCTTGGTTTGTTGTCGTTTTTACCTTTTCCTTCTTACACGTTCTCTCTCTCTCTCTCCATTTGGCACCCCTCCCCCTCACCTCCCCCTCCCCGAATTGAAGTCCTGCAGTTCGCATGCAGTGACCACGAGTAAACGTACTTAGGTTTCGGGCGCTATTTCCGTGGAGATGCCAGCATTGCTGCAACCAAAAGAATACATTTCCTTTCTCCTTTTCCTTCTCCCCCCCCCCCCCCCCTTTCTTCCGCTTCCCAGGCATCCGCTGATTCCACACGCACACACATGCGCGCCCCAGCCGAGGCGCCTGTGTGGGCGCCTCGAAGACGAAGACAGTGGCGCAATATTAGTAGTCGTCGCCTTGATTTCAGTGGTGGAAGCCAGTGCAGAATTTTAAATCCAGAATTTCAGTTTCAGCAACGCTTAAGGAAGAAAAACACGCCACTTCACCAATTCTCTTTCTGCAGGAAGAATGAAGGTGGAATGGAAAAGCGCGGTCACGTAACGGCGTGGACCGTTCGATAATCTACCGTGACGTCTAGACTTTCTTTAAATCTGATTATGTATTTCTTTATAGCTTGAAGAGAAACAGAACGGAATGGCGAACGGTGACAGTGGGCTGCAGCTCATGTGTAGATGGGCTAAATCTGAAAATCTACGATGTGCTCACTGTCG
>NW_027526203.1:389619303-389636316 GCF_048455015.1 Haemaphysalis longicornis | reverse complement strand
AAAATCTACGATTTGCTCACTGTCGGCGAAAAAAAAAAGTCATTACTCTGTGTACAGTCATGAACAAATGAAATGCGAACACAAATATATGAACCAGAACGCACAAAATCTAGGAATAAATTTCGTGGAGCTCTTTTAAAGGCACCGTTATGGTATATTTGGTATCTCACTTTTTTAAACATTGTTACTATTATAAAGCCATGACACAATTCCTCATGATGGAAACAAATTGCGCTATTGTGTGGTCCGGTTCATATTTCCGTGTTGGCATTTCATTTGTCCATGACTGTACATCTCGCATTCCGTGCTGCTCTGACAGACAGCGGTCATTCATTACGCTGCGCTAAAATTTGGAAAAATCCGAGGACACCTTACGAGCATCTCCTTATGAGCTGTGAATGCGAAAGCATTAACGTCCAATCAAACGCCGCTGCAGAGTGTCCCTTCGAGTTGCGCACTGCGAATATAGTTTTTCTGTGGACGGTGTTTTCTCGTTTTGCGATAAAATCGTTACGTGTTGTTATTTTGTTAGAGCTATGCACCACGTTAGCACGTTGACTAGAAATCTGCCGCCACGCAGAGCGGTCCGGCTCGCTGGTAACTGTTGCGCCACCGCGTGAGGCCAGCGCGACGCATGCTCGATGACGCGTCGCTAGACGCCGAACGGGGGGCCGTAGCCACCGCCGCACTCTCTGCTTTCCCCGTAGCTCCGCGCATGCCCAGGCGTTAATTGCCTCGGGGTCTTTTTTTGTTTTTTTTTTATGATTTATTAATGCGAAGGACGCGCTATGGAACGCTTCGAAGTCATAAGGGTTTCGGAGCCAGCTCTTTCGCTGCCACTGACGTTGGCTTTTTTCACTCAGTGGGTCGCATTAAAAGCGGAAAATGAATCTCCACCAGTTCCAGCCGGAAGAAGCGTTCACGCCCGGAAGTTCGCATCAAGTGCCACCCCGTTTACTCCAGTTTCAATGACAAAATCTTCAACACTTTCCATCGTCATACCGCGAACAAAGTGGCCGCATGTGCTGCTGATTCCACCAGTACGCTCATTTTTTTTTTTCCGCATTGGCTTACGCCCATATGTTTGGCCGAGAGCTGTTATCGGTCGTAGGAAACGGCATTTCGTTGGGCCCTTTGATAAAACGCCGAATATTTTTAAGAAGGGAAGAGATGTGTCACAAAGGCACGGCCTACGCCGGTCAATGTGGAAAATGAGAGCAGCCTTTGCAGCTCCGAAACACGACGATTGTAATTCCGACGCCTGGGGCAGGCTGCGGCCGCGTCCCTCGTTCACAGCCATCGACGTTCTCCGTGGGATGGGAACGGGCTGAAAGTAAGCCGCGGGGGCGCGTCGTTAGCGCAGCACTAATCTCAAGCTTGCTCGCGGAACGCAACCCCTGAAAACTGGACCATGAAAGAAAGTTGCAAACGTGGCGCTGAGATGTATCATATCCACGGTCAGTCGACAAACACCTTTATTTCTTTTTTCCTTTTTTTCCTGGCCCTGCAATTCGCACGAATGCATGCATATATGGGCGTGTGAGCACTCTACCTACGAGGAAGTTATACGTCCAAACATTCCGCAAGAACGGCTGCCCCTGTTTTTTTTGTTTGTTTTTTAAACGTGCGCGTTGCCGTCTTGTGCATATTTAGAGCAAATAAGAAGGCTAACATTTCGGTATATTATAATTCATGATTTCGGAGCTGCAGATCCTTCAGAGGTATATTTAGAGGAAATCGTAGCGCCGTTTAACCGAGTGTAATACCGCATTGTGGGTGGACTACGCGCCACAGTCATATTGAAGCGTATAACAGAGCGTTTTCTCTCGTGGTTTCAGCTTAACGTTTTTTAGACTTGATTAGTTCATTCACCACTCGGCTGAGTCAGTGTGCTCAGCTAGAGCACACCATTAAATTATCAAATCAAATCAATCAATTTTATTTTCAACTTTACAATGTTGAAAGCAACCCTGGCATAAAAGCTGCTAGACGCAGCTTGACGGAGCCAGATGGCCCAATGGCAGCCACATGCATAAAATGTTAATTGAAAACAACAAAATATATACAATCACGTAATATACCAAATCTACTTGGATTTGGTATTGGATTTACAAAAAAAGTGGAGCAGGCAATGACAGACAAAACTTTTCCCCGCTGTCTACATTCCTTACTGAAATCGTATAAACACAACAGACCGAAAAAATAAGTAAAAAAAACTGTAAACAACATTTACCTATTGACATAAGGATCACGAAGTGCCCGTCGCGTAAACCTCCGCCCAGAAAATTCGACGCTTTTTCTGTTTAATATGGACGGAACACCGACTCCTCGCTTACAGCAGGGCATTTGGATTAGTTCTCGTACGATCACCAAGGCTAGACGGCATGAGTCCGGTAAATGTATAAGAGTACGGAGGGTCAGTCAATTAACCAGGTTATGATGTGCTATCTGCTTTATTCGAGGAAAACGACCGGTACCAGCAAGTATAAGCTACATATAGGCGTACAACCATTACAGAACGCCCCGTCGCGGCACAAATTAGCACTACATCACACGCACGACGCTTGGACTTCGTTAGTATATAACTACCACTTCCCTGTGAACCGATTTGACGTACCAGAACACAGAAGCCGCTGAGCACCTTACAAAGGCGGTGTCCACTCGCAACAGAGCGAGTGGACATTTCTTGCGTTGTGAGGTCATATCGAAAGAATACCGCTGGGATTAGGATAACTGGTTGCCCAAGGATACCGAAGAAAATTATAAGGAGTCTTGCAGCATATATAAGAAAATGTGTACTCACGCTATTGCTAATAAGCAACTACCGGTGAATATATCTAAGCTTACCCGTTTACTTCTGTAGTTAGGATGATCAGACGGTTAGAGCATTGTAGGAGGATGTCGCGTCTACAATGGATAAAATGTGTTCGCAAACATCAAATAAAAACTTGGCCAGGGAACAGGATGCAGAGCAGACTCTTTCAGCACGATAGAAATAGAATGACTGCACAGGGTGTCGTTTTTTTAACGGCGGAGCTGTTGCACAAGCGTGAGTTTACCATTGCAGGAAAAAAATACCAAGAAAATGCCGAGCGCTCGTGAGCGCGTGCCTCGCTGCGACCTCTGAGACCCCGGCTGGCGCAGTGGCTTTAGCAAAAAAAAAAAAAAAAAAAAAAATCCAGCGCTGTTGTCAAGCGCTACCGCGCATGTAAAAAACAAACAAACTCCAGCTGCTATACAGCTGAAAAGACACCCTGCTTGGGAAAGGACACCGCAGCCGCCGCATTCTCTCCAAACCATTATGGATAATTGGAGACTTGGCTACGAGTGGGCCACTCCTTCCCGAGACGACTTGCAGATCCCGCCACCGCTGCCTTGAGTCGATGACGAAGAGATGGTGGAAGTCTACAGTGCTAAGGAGGACTTTGCATTCACCACTCGCCGCGAAGAAGAAGACATCTTCGATGCATATGACGACGATTACTATCACCGCCACTATGCAAATAAACAATGATACTAAAACTTCACTATGCGTCCGGCAATGCTCACCTACAGCAGCTTCGCCATTCAAGGCTTGCTCGTGAGCGCAAGCTTCCCTGAATTTTTTTTGTTTTCATAATGCTACCGGTCAGAGAAGTAGAGCTATCTAGCAATGTCTCCTGTAGAGTCGAAAACTACGCACAGAAAGATAAACGTCACGTTAGTATGCAGATTGCGTATTTCCGATGGTCGCTATCCAAGAGCAACTATCTTGCGCAACAACCAACGCAAACGCGCAATCTGCCTGCTTGACGTGGCGTTATATTTTTGTGCTCAGGCCCGGAGTATTGTATGAGATATCAATCTAGGTTCTGGCTTGTCTGACCCCGTATTATCGCAAGTAACCTGCTCTGGACCACTCGAATGTACATGCACGCATGTCTATCGCGCTCCAGATCCTCAGTGGGAAACCTGCAAAACTTATGTCCACCGTTCTATACTCGTCATTTTGGGCTGGGAACCCCGACCACGATCATTCTCGCTTCACCTTCTAATAAATTTATCTCCCTCCCTCCCTCCCTCCCTGTCTGGCGACCTGTCTGGTGTCTTCACTGGGCGAGCGGATTTGGTTGTGTGTTACAAAGACAATAAGATGCCTACGACGCGAGAGGGAAACAGACAGCCCGAGGTTTGTTCGTTAGAATAAAGCTCGAGTACTTCCAAGTTTCATTCATCTAAATGGCTAGGAAGTGTTCTCAATCGATATGTACGAACAAACGTGGTTTTTTTGGTGCACTCCATCGACTGCGTCCAGTTTCGCATATCATCCATGTGCACAAAATGAAAGGGCCCTAATTTTTTTGTGTACCTGGATTACCGCGGACTGCTGATTGTATAGCCCTAGTCATTATCGACGGCAGAATTTTATACTTCACACTCTGCCGCAGAGCAGGAACATGTGGGACGACGAAGAAACACTCCGCAATGTCTTTTTTTTTTAGGATTTCTGTGCTTTCATATATAGTTTAATTCTGTGTTGCTATTGCCCCTCACTCTACAATGTTATAAATAAATAAATAAATAAATAAATAAATAAATAAATAAATAAATAAATAAATAAATAAATAAATAAATAAATAAATAAATAAATAAATAAATAAATAAATAAATAAATAAATAAATAAATAAATAAATAAATAAATAAATAAATAAATAAATAAACACTTATTCCACACGCAAAGCATATCTTGGCCAACAGCAGGTTTTATTTGTCCTCGGTGTTTTTGCTTTGCGTTTTCGCTGCCAAAATAAAGTAACGGGTTCCGCCTCAATATTGAAAACAGTGACGGCCAATCGGGCCAGTCGTTTTTGTAGTTGGTATAACAACCAGCCTTCAGGTTACCTTAACCTATCGTTTTATTTTTACGCCCAAAGTTGCACATAGCAGCGTTCCTTTTATTAAAAAGATAGAATGTGGTGTGCACCTCGCTTGAGGCAACTGTTCCTGAAAAATGCCTGCAGTATAGAAGTTATTACCAGGGCGAGTTTCTGGCATAGTGTTCAGTCGTTTTGTTGCAGATGTGCTAAGCGTTGTGCGGTGCTGAAACCGTATGCTAGTCTGCCGCAATGCGCTCAATGAATGTACCAGTGCGAATGTACCAGTGCGAAAAATAGTACGAAGTCTCACCGTAATTATGCGTGCTCTAAAAGACGCTACATCGGCGCTTGCAGCTAAAAATAATTCGCCAATACACAAGTAAGCTCACGACGCTACACATGTCTTCAGTTTATGTTAAAAGGCGTCTGTTCATGCTGGATAATTGCGCACGCGTGCACGGTGAACGCTGATATTCACTCTGACACTGGACAGATGATTGATTGATTGTAGGGTTTAACGCGCCGACGCAACGCAGGCGATGAGGCGCGCCGTAGTGGAGGGCTACGGATTAATTTTGACCACCTGAGGATCTTTAACGTGCACCAAAATCTCGTGCACACGGGCGTTTTTGCTTTTCGCCTCCATTAGAAAAGTGGCCGCCGCGGCCGGGAATCGAACCCGCTACCTCGCGCTCAGCAGCGCAACGCCTTATAGCCACTGGGCCACCACGGCGGGTGACACTGGACAGATGCACATGGGAGACTTTCGGTGATGAATGACGGCCTGTCGCACCTCACGGACTTGCTTGGTCTAAAGCGCGATAAAATGTTCAAACATTAATCATTTAAGGCAAGATCTTTTATCGCGATTGAGCTTACGCATATTTAGCGCACTCAGGATCCCTGGGATTGTTCTCCTCAATGTCTTTAGTGGCCCATTTATTTCCCACTTTTTAAATAACGAACCAAACAAAGCCATTGCTTAATTCCCCGAATGAATAGAGTGACGGGTATTCAAGATTTGAAATTTTATGATAGTTTGCAAGTTTCCTACGGCACGCTTCAGCACGCGAAATAAGCGCCCCTGATACCCTTGCTGCGAAGGGAAGGTGTTTATTACAGCGGTCAATGTACAGCCACCTTCCTACACATTTCAAGACGTCACTGCGCTTAACAGCCGTTATCCGCTCGCCTCGTTTTTTTTTTTTTTTTTTCAGAAGTATATCCAAGTTGTACTAGACATATATTGGATATTGAGGTGCTCAAATGTTATCATCTGTATTTTTGATTAGCCGAATTCAGCCCGGACTGGAAAAAAAATAAGGTTACGCTCTTATCGGCCCTTAACGTTATTCGCCGCCGTGCGCCACCTAGAATTAAGCCTTCTTAAATTTGTCCAACTTTTTGCCGAGTAGCCGATCAGCTTCCATATAGGCAGGGAGTTTTTGTCGCCGCTGCCGATACCGTTCGGTTGTGTACTCGCGCTTCGGTGCACTTCGGGGTCACAGGGCCGGCATCGTCGTCCACGCGGGTTTCTGCCCTAATTTGGGCCCCGTGCGGAAGACGCTCGGCGCGTATACCAGCGACGATCTCCCGCTCGCCACTATCTCTACGCTGGTTTGGGGTCTTAGTTCAGCAAATTCCAAGTGACCGGGATCGCGGTGGACTTCCTTTCGCTTAGGGGTAGGTCGCCTCGCTTCACAGTTTCTGTCGCCTCCAGGAAGCAGCAGGACGCCTTGTTTGTGTTATTTACATCAACTTCCCCTTGGCACATACGCTTTAACCTCCCTACATTTGCTTCCCTGTGTGTCGAAGGACTACAATATATTCTAGTGTACACCTGACAACCACAGGGTGCGAGCAATAGAAAGCGCAAAATCCGGAAACTGGCGTGACGTTTATCATCCTATGAAACGGTCTTGCTAATGAGCCAGCCAGCGCTGGAAAATTGGTATACAGGTGCAATATATTTAGTATTTGGCAGTTGCTCCTCCTATAAGCTGAATTTATCTTCAATGTTTCACAACTCGTTTTTTCCACTTACACCTGTCAAAGTTCATTAATTAATGTTCCCCACTTCAACATGCTTGTTGCCTGTTATTTTGCCTGCGTATACCCATAATACATTTTTTTTTTTTTTGCACAGGGTATGGTGAAGCTTAGCTGGTAGGGGCGCTGCCTCACATTTGGCCACAATAATATAGGCTAGTCGTTCACATTTTTTTGAGCGGCATTGGTTTGTTACATTACACTGAGCATCCCGCTCCTTGTCTACTCTATCTAACAACGTGTGTGATCGTGTGTATCCGGCAGCTTACGCAGACGTAGAAAGCACGCCATCTCTCCCGGTGCGAAATCCGCCATGCTCTCAATCATGCTACCGGGGTGCCAACTGTTTTGGCATTGCCCGAGAGTGCAGCCAATCTTTTTGGGTAATGCGGGATGCGAAATGTACTCTGGGAGAGAAATATTTGGAAATATCTTAGAAATGAAATAAATTGTAGGCAAATCCCGTTTCACACTAAGTGGATCCGCCTAGTTATCGGTCTTTTTATTATCACTAAGCAATCCCAGTTGCACGATCCGTATCAAGCATAGGTTCTCATCAAACTACCTCACTCTTTAATTTTAATTATATTCGGCCTGTTCTTTCGTTTTGCTTCTATCCATAAGTCTCTGCTCTTTCCTTTATTCTCGTTGCTTTTGTAGCACTTTTTTTTTCTAGCGCGTGCTATAGTCATCATAGCAGCAGCTTTTTGCATGGCGCCCTGTAGCTAGGTGATAGTTCGGAGGTAACGCGCTCGTTTTGGGGGTAAGAGAACCCAGCGTAAAAACTGGGCAGTTCTTATAGTTCGCCTTTTTCGCCGCTCTTCGCCTCATGGGGCACGCATTGCTTTCACATTAAAACAGTGGGTGGCTTCAGGCCGAGCTTGCAGACCGAGCTTCTTGTTTAACGTTGACTACAAAGTATATATATATATATATAAATACAAAACCCCGCCGTATAGTCGAGAAGGGAGTCGCCGCGGAACTAGCTCAATGGTAGAGCACCGCACGCGTTATGCGGAGGTTGTGGGTTCGATTCCCGCTTCCGGAAAAAACGGCGCATTTTTTCTCGACTTGAATTTTCAATTATTTACTCCTCAAAAAAAAAAAAAAAATGCAATGATACCTCATTCGGCACTATAAAACACTGTTAAAACGCCAAACAGCACTGGCAATAAGGACTGCAACTTTGATATGTGTCCTTACGGAATCCCTCGTCCCGTACGTCTCTGTTCTACAAAATATATATATATATGTATATATATAGATATAATATGTGTGTGTGTGTGTGTGTGTGTGTGATGTTATCGGCAGGATCTGTGGACCTTCGGGGTGTCGCAAGATCTTCCAGTGAGACGGACCAAGGTTGAAATTCGTCAAAACGGTTTATCTCGCAGCAAACTCAAGGAAGGGGTAGGAAAAAAACAGTATATATATATATATATATATACATACACACGTTGGGGCGCGTCGTGGCGTATAAAAGGCTTGTCTACCGTTTACTGATTGATCCAGCAGCTGTGCATTTTGTTTTACATCCCCGACATCCAGTCTTTCGTGACTCTCAATTACAAAACGTTTCTTGTCTGCAAAAGAATATGTTATTTAAGCGCGCCTTAGCATTTTAAAACGCCATTTAGTTAACTACAATCACCTTTTGACATACAGTTAAACCTGGATGTAACGAAACGCTATGTAACGAATTCCTGGATTTAACAAAGTTTTTTTCATTCCCCATTGCCACCGCTATAGAAGTTTACGTGTTTGCGACCTCTATGTAACGAAGGTGTTGCGGGGGTTAACCTTGATGTAACGAACTCGCTAGGCTGATCAGTCATTGTTATTTTTGCACTTTTACTAAAAACCGGCCGGAGAAATGGACTAATTTACCGAATACTAGCCCTACTTTAAGAAGCCAGCAGCTATGAAAACATCTGGTATTGCCAAAAACAAAATATGTCATCCGCTTTTAGATGGAGGCGAAAAGCGAAAACGCCTGAGTTGGAGATTTCAGTGCACGGTAAATATCCCCAGGAGGTCAAAATTAATCGGGAGTCCTGCACTACGCGCGCCTGATCACCTGCGTGGCGTCGGTGCGTTAAAACCTCGTTCGTCATTCATCATGATGATTATGATGATGATGAAAACAACGACTAGCACCATCTTCTGGCCAACGTAGCACCAACTATAGGTTTTGCTTGTGTAGCTTGACACCAGGTGGCAAGAGTAACTACACTTCAATTTTCTCTTCGTCCGTACCGCAAACTACCGTGCGTTTCCACGAGTGCGTGCACGGTGTGAGTTCGAGAGTCAAGTTTTGAGGTGCTCGGCCTGCTTGTCGGCGTGTAGTACGTCGCACTTCTTCACTGCTATCTGTGGTGTCGGTTCGCCGGTGATGAGCTCTGCTGGCAGAAAACGAAAAGTTTTCTCGTTTCAAGATACGCTCGCATTTTTAAATGCCGTCGGCGCCCGGTACGGTATCCCAGCTTGCACCGTCTCAACAATTTTGAGTGTAAAAAATAGCATCAAGTAAGCTAAAAGGCGCCCTTTCAGCATAAGTTTGGTCCTTGAAACGCGTGCCGAACAAAAAAGTGTCAAAAGGCGAACGTGATACTTAAGTTCGTGTGCGAATACGCGGGTAAGAAACCTCGCTTCTTTGAAGCGGCGTGTATAGGCTCCGGACAGCGCCCAGAGGGCGACACGGAGCCCGCGACACGCAGCGCCATCTTCGGCAGATATGCGCAACACTGGGTCGGTCCCCGCAAGCTGGTACGCTGCTGGCTCGGGGGCGCTCTTCTTCTTGCAGCGCGGATTAAACATATTAGTCGCCCCTTTTGGGCTTAAAACGAAGTAAGTGACTGTAAAGTTTTCCTGCCACATAGTGCATAGGAATGGAGAAGGATTTATTCGGTTAAACTCGCGTATAGGAACACATATATAGGCCGCATAGGAGTGATGCCCACAAGAGAAACGCATGTACAGCCTGCCTGCGGGGCAAAACCTTCGTTAAGATCAGCATGTTTCGCTTCAACAGAAAACGTAATTTATATTGTTCAATTCACAAAAGTGGAGGCTTTGTCTGCAAATATATAAGACGTTGCGCGATGTTCCCGCGCGGGGTATTCCATCCATGTGAGTGCACTTGCATGCGACTGCAGAACTACTAACTGGACCACATGCAAGTTACATATAGGTCTTTGATCCGAATGTGAGGCTCCATACATGTAACAGTATGAAATTCACGTTTCTTGAGGTATAGCGAAAGTGCGGACGTTAATTATCGGCGAAGCCCGCTTCGCCGAGCAACTTTTGGGCTTCCAGTTGTAGCCCAGTGCGTTAGTTGCATACATGTAAACACGCCCCGAAAAAAGAAAATCTTCACGAGAAGGATATCACAAGAAATTCCTTTGGGCAGGGATGGGATGGGATGGGATGGGCGGAGGGGTAAGCAGAACATCTAATAGGCGTATCAGAATAAATTACGGAATATTTATATTCGGGTATTTTTTTCTCCCCACGCCAACGGGTTCGGCAGGAGACCTCCGCAGGAAGGAATAGTAGCGCTTTTATTACCATCACCATCTTTACAACAAGTCACAGGAGAAAAATTTAGTTCCCTGAGCACACCTTTCACTGGTCCAGAGTGACCGCAATCACAACGGACGGGATAAATAAAGTTTGTCCTACTCCTGCTCCTCCCCGAACGCAATTTTTTTTTTCCTGTGTGCATATTGTTCCAACTTTTATTGCGGCGCGTCTTAGCTCTATTTTTCTTTGCTTTTCAGCGGCTTAGACAACAATTTGATTGTTTCTGTCGCAAGAAGAGGCGGTGATTTTATGGTATCCAAAAGCTCGCGAAACATTTGGAAACATTAACGCCTATAAGTGTCCACGCCTCATATGTGGTTATACGTATTTAATTCGGCGGTATAAGCACATGGAATATTAGATCAAGCAGAGTAGAACCGCTGGGTGATAAAACTACAGTGCTATAACTGTGCCTGGGGGCCCTCTTTGTTACCAAATTCAGAGCGCACTTATGTGTATTGACCGCCTGCTAACCAGCCTACTAACAAGCTAATCGTACACCACGGCAGCATGTAATCCGCTCGCTTAATGCGGGCCTTTCAAGATTCAGTAACCATGCTCGGTATCTGCGAAAAAAAAAAAAAAACAGAGAAGAAGAATGAATCCGCGGGAGAATGCAAAGCCTTGAACACATGCTTCCCAGTTGTGCTGGCCTACGGCTCGGCAGCGAGGGGACAGCATTTTATCAGTGCTCCGTTTTATTTGGAGGCTTCCCCCGACTATATAACATTTTGCATGACTTCGTTGCACTGTGCAGTACATACAGGCACAAATAACGTTATAACAAACGTTTTTTCAAAGTTACGTTCACTGGCGCTGAAGGCGGTCGGCGTGGCGGGACCGACCCAGAGTTGTGCGGGTCTGCCGCGGCTGGCGCTGCGCTCGCGCGGCAAACTTCGCTGTCCGGAGCCTATAGTGCCTAAGCTCGTGGGAAAGCAGCAGGCGTAAATCACGCAGTTTTTCACTGCGAAATAAATGCTTAAAGGGTGAGTTTACCTTCACTGATGTCTAGCATTTTGGTTTAGTTTCTGCTTCATTCACGCGTGCCTTAACTTGAGACCTGCATGTAAACGAATACCTGGATGTAACGAAAAATTGCAAACTTTTGTCAAATTCATTATCATCATCATCAGCCTGTCTACGCCCACTGCAGGGCAAAGGCCTCTTCCATAGATCTCCAGTTATCCCGGTCCTGTGCTAACTGCGACCAATTTATCTCCGCAAACTCCTTGATCTCATCTCCCCACCTAACTTTCTTTCGCCACCTGCTATACGCTTGCCTTCTCTAAATATCCACTCTGTTACCCTTAATTACCAACAGTTATCTTGCCTTCGCATTACATGCCCTGCTCTGCCCTGCCCTGCCCCGCCAACCCCCCCCCCCTCTCTCTCTCTCTCTCTTCCTTCATGGCTCACTCAGCTCACGTCGCGGTACCACGTCGCTGTGTCCGTCAACACTTCGTTCACAGCAGACTCACGTAGCAGACTTGTGACGGATGCTCGTTGCACCGCACCGTATAAACATGACAGAACCGGGCGACGCATTTCTCGAGCCGTCAACGCGGAAAGGCCGCGCTCCGCTGGATGCTCGCCCCCTTTTCGGGATGGCTACAAATCATCCGCCAAGAGCGGGCACGACTGCGCTTGTTTCCGTACCCACTGTTTTGTCTTTCCGTTCGTCCAAAGGGCAAAAAAGTCAACAAGGCGGTGTTCACGAAAGGTTGCCGATCTACCGCAGTACTTCCGTGGTAGCAGTGGAAGCAGGAGGTGCGGAAAAAATGAGTCATTTATTAGCACTCACCACACTCTTTCGTGCTTCCTTTAATTGGTGCTTAAATCTTTTTCGGCTAAGTTACTCGCATGGGCGATCTGAATGCTGAACGCTTTTTCTCGTGTTTCTTTTTCAAGAAATCAGCAGATTGCAGTTGACACAGGTAGGCTCTGAATCCGGGTAGAAAACGAATTCAGTCCGGTTAAACAAAGACGACCGCACCTGGGAAGTCAAAGAGGAGGCGGGTAACGAGGAGCGTGTTGCACGCCCAGACACCAGAAAATGTGGACAGCTGCCACCCACGCCCATCATTCCTTTGGCGCTGTACCTCCACAGCCTGCGCCGACCAATGAAAATAGGACTTCCGAAACTGCGAGATGGAAACACCTAGATACATTAGGTCGCTATTCCAATTGATTCCTGCGAAATAATCCGGTGTCGTGCCCCACTGTCCAAATCAAAATCCACAGCTTTACCGAAATTAGGGGGCAGCGCCTGAAACCTCATGAAGTTCCTCGGTAATGGCAGGAGCGGTCTCCACGCTTGCCTTATCAGTGCAAAATAAGGCCAAGTCATCAGCGTATGCTATAATTCCCACCTCGAATGACGATAATGTGAACCCACGAACAGTATTGTCTTCTAGTTGGGATCACACAGTGGCTCGAGCCTCCAGGTACAAACAAAACACAAGTCATGACAAAGAACATCCTTGACGAACCGATGCGATGACTCTAGCTGACTGAAGGCGGACGTAATGAATAATTGCGGCCTTCGACTTAGAAACGTGTGTTAGAGACAGTCATTTGAGCATGCTCATTACACATAGCAATTAAGCGAGCAGCAAAGTACACTGCCGCTAAATAGCCTCTTTGTTTCGCGATGCCAACGTGGGCTTGTTCCAAGTTATAGTTACGGACCAAAGAACAAAAAGTCCCAAAGGGAAAAGGTCGATGGCAATAGGGAGAGGACACGTTTAGCAATTTGACTCTAATGCTTTCGCTATCAATACATCACAAGGAGTACTCAGGAGCCCTCGCAATTCTTTTGTTGCGGTATCACGCTCAAGCAAGAACACCCACTTAGTAGTTGTCCATCCCCCCCACCCCCCCCCCCCCCCAAAAAAAAAAAAAAAAAAAAAAAAAAAACAGGAAAGGCACATAAGACGAATGAGCGCGGCCCCGTCTAGACGTTTACACCTTGTCGTCGTTCGTTAAGCAGCGTCTGACAGCGTTCCGAACAGTTCAGACGACATGCATGCCACATTGATCCGCGAAGCATGTGTAATTGGTGCATCGGCTTTACCGCTTATGTATTTGTAATTCCAATTACCGGTTCCACACAACTCTAAATTTCATCCACCTAGAACCTCGGGAGCTCTTCGACGCAAGAAGCTCAGAACTGAATTCAAGGAACTGAAAATCGTAATCGTCCCATTTCATTTGTGCTCCAAATACTTCGTTCCAGCGGAGCTCATTATTTATTAAACGAGTCGGCACGACATATTCCTCAGTGAAATGTCGACAAAGGGAATATTACTCTTCTTCTATACAGCACACTCTTGTTGCATTATAGAATGCACGGAAGTAGCCACATCAGCCAATATCGTGCTCGAGTTAAAAGGAGTGTGAAATGGAGAAGTCTGTGGGATAATAGGAACATGTCGTTCGTTCCGGGCCATCGCCTTCTATCAGATATGCTTGTAGTTCATAATTGCTGTGAGGAATCCATTTCTCAACAAGGATTCTAACCTTGCTTTCAATCGTGGACAGAGCCGTCTCACTTGGTCAAATCGTAGCACCAAGGCCGAAGCAGCGCAGCGGTTCTCTTCCGCACCAGGGAGTGGCCAGCTGCAGAGCACGCATTTATAAACAGCGCGCCTTTCGCACGAACTTGAGCGCCCGCGACCTTGCCAGTGCGCCGGAGTGGCAGGTACCGATTTGATACGCGGCTGGTCAGGGCTGGAGTATTTTTCGAATGGAGCCGCTCGCATTTCTCGGGCCGCGAGCAGCAGGCGAACGCAGGCTAGGTTCGCCTTGGGCGTCCCGAACGTCTGCCATTTTCTCACGCTTTGTATACAACCCAAAAGCCGAGAGCGCTGCTCGAAGCGCGGCCCACGTTTCCTATATAGGTGAAGGCGCATTCAGGGCGTGCCACCTGAGCACTGCGCAACGGGCGCCAAGTTGAAAGTTTACTCGGGGATATGGGAAAAGAGGAAGTCGCGCTGACTCGATGCCAGTTCGTGGCAGAGCAACAATGTAGAGGTACGAAGGCTTTGCAACTCACGAAACTTCTCGAGTGAAAAATGGTAGGTGCTGCACGCTCTCGTTACCCAAGCTTGGCCGCTCACGTCACGTATGGTTCAAGATCTAATAATTAGGCTTTTTTGTTTAAACTATAGGCGGGGCTATTCGAGGACGCTTGGACTCATTGTTCAATTGTGCAATAACTGAGGAAGCGTTTTCGCCGCGCAGCGGAAATATCGTGAAGGGAACGAGCAATGAAGTTCACTCTCCGAGAAGTTGCAACGCCAATTAAAAAGTAAAAGCAGTTCCACTCAACGTGACAGCTGCAGCAAGCGCAGAGCAGTGGATTAGTGGCTGTGGCTCCGTTCAACCGCTCTTTGCTACCACACCTCACGCTATTCCCCTCTCTGTCTCACTCCTCTCTCGATGAGGTTTAATGCAATTCAATTTTCGCGCCTTCACTGTTCTCGCGGGCCTTCTCCTGGGATAGCTGGCATCCTTTTTCTATCTTTTGTTTTTTACTCTGCCTGGAACTGCAGGAGCGGTACTTCTGTTCTTTTTGTGCTTGCTTTCATCTCGCACGAGCTGGAGCCTTTCTGCACAATTTCTAACGCGGCGTTTGTTTCTTCGGAGACCACTTTTTTTCGCTTACTATCGTAAAACCCTACCCAATTAGCCTCTTTAACTAAATGGGCGCGGGGACCGCCGATTAATTACATATATTTTGCCTCAAACGTACCTGCAGTTTGCTTTGCGCAAAATAATCGGGAAATGTATGACAAGTGCCAGTGGTTCCAGGAGTTCCCAATGGTTCTGCTTATATAAACCTCTTGTTCAAGTGTCCTCTTAACTTTTAGCCGTAAGGCTGAATCGAGGGACAAGCGAGTATCTTTTCGAAGCCTCTGTTTGGGTGCGTGATGCCGCGTGACTACGGTGGCTAGAAAGCGTGACCGGGGACGAGCTACGACGACAAGCCAGGCCCCTAAAGTACTCTGCACTTAAAACTTGAGAGTCCTTCCACCCTGTAAAGAAGTATGACCAGCCAAGCTGAGTGCCATCCAAGAAGTGCATGAAACAAAACGCATTTCTTTGTAATTTGCGAATGAACATACTTCTTATAGGCAATTAGTTGAATGAAACTTGGAGGGACTACAGTTTTATTCTAGCCGACAAACATGGGGCTGTCAGTTTCCCTCACGCGTCTTAGGCATCTTACCTCTAGGCCACGGAGGTCAGCATTCAGCTCGCATCGAGCCGTAAGACGTCCACAGGGAAATCTCCCAGCAGCACAATGGACATGTCATCGGTGAGCGCGTGAAGCCTGGTTGCGCGTGCACGCCCCCTCCCCCTCTCCCCGGACTACCCATGCACTTTCTTAGACGGGAAAGACACCCGCCAAAACGTCACTGAAGCCTTTCAAAGTGCTCGCGTCTGCACGGGAAAAATACCGGAACGAACGTCAAACCCAGAGCCGGTCAAAAAGGCAACACAAAAACAATAGCCCTCAAGGCAAAAAAATCCGTTGTGCGCGATTTTGCTGACGGACAGGATGAGTGAAAACCGAGACATGGATAGCTTGGCTGTAAAATCATGGTGAAGGGACGCGTCAAGTATTGGTCGAATGTTACGCGCCTGTCAACGCCGCTCTTCTTCTGTTTCGGTTTCCGGGGACATTGACACCAGTTCAGCTGCGGATGTTAAAAAAAAAAGAGAGAGAGAGAAAAACAAGCCAAGGACACATAACGTCCCTGAAACAAAACCGGCTCTCATTCAATGCGCGAAAACGCGTTCCGTGCCCTGCTGAACCTTCTAAAGGGGACGGGACTCCCGGGTCGGCTATGATGCCGCCAGTGCTGCGCGGCTTATTATTCATCATCTTTTTTCCTTTCCCTTTCTATCCTCTTTTTTGTCTATACCCTCCTCCTAAACTCAGTCTTCGTTGAGGTGCCCTCAACCCGAGAGGCAGTTATCGGCTGGATAATTTTCCTCTTTTCTCTTTCAATATAGCCACACACATACACACTGGAAAAGCTAAAAAAAAGCGTCAGTAACTGACCTCTAAGGCGGCCATTCACTTCGCGAGGAGGAGAAAGAGGAATAAACTTTATTTAACCAAGGGTTAGCTGACGGGGACTTTGGTGGTGTGCGTTCTTGTCAGTCCAGAAGCCCCCAACCGACTCCAGCCGAGCCCTCACGACCAGTTTGAACTGGTCATGGGGATCAAGCTGACAAGCAAACCCTACCACTGCTCAAGCATTGTGGAGGGGACTGGAGTAAAAAGAGTGGTAAGCCGGGAGCATTTCCAAATCACGAAAAACATTCTGGAGGAATCGGTAACCCCCCAACTACCAGGATGAAGTGGAATTCCTTACGATAGGTACACCCCTCCGCTACTACAGACAAAGAGCTCATCTTGTCCGACACCCAGAAAACCACCAAAGTGGCTGCTATACCATGCAACGTGCATCTCATATACAGCAAAGCACGATGCGCCGCTCGCGCCACAAA
>NW_027526203.1:389579303-389614303 GCF_048455015.1 Haemaphysalis longicornis | reverse complement strand
GTTACAGGTGGTAACTGTCCTAGGCAATATTCCCCTCGCTGCTTTTCGTCCACCAGCATTCTAATCTTCTTTTCGTCCCCTCGACAGCCTTGAAGTTAACTTCCTCTCTGATCCCCTTAAATCCTAGGGCTTCTGGAAGCCCAATATTCCCTTCATGTAGATTTGGATGGATACCCTCACATTCTAACACTATGTGCCGCATAGTTTCTGTTTCTTTTCCGCAGACCACACATACCCCATCATTTTGTGAATACTTCCCCACAAAACTCTTAGTTCTCAGGCAACCTGCTCTAGCCTCAAAAAGCAAAGCACTGCCCTGGGAATTATCGTAGAAATTTTCCTTTCTGATGTTCATTTTCTCAGCCCTGTACACCTCTAACGACGTTTTAGCTCCTATTTTTTCCCTCCATTTATTCGTTTCAATCTGCCTTGCCTCTTTTTTGGTTACCTTGGCTGTTTTGGATTCTCCACTGTTCTTTCCGTATTTCATCGTTAGTCTTCTAGTCTTTCTTAACCACTGCGTGTCCACGCTTTTCAAGTATAGGTACCTAAAAGCCTTAGCTGCCCACCTTCGTTGATCCATTGCCCTCAACCTCATCTCAAAGCATATTTTACTCTGAGCTTCTCTAACTTCAAACGACGCCCAGCCCATATCTCCCTGAACTGCTTCGTTAGTTGTTTTTCCATGCGCGCCTAAGGCCAAACGTCCTACCGTTCTCTGGTTTACTTCAAGGCTTAATAGGACGTCTGATTTTAAGCAGAGTACAGCATTCGCAAACGTGAGACCCGGAACCATTACTCCTTTCCACATTCCTCTTACTACTTCATATTTGTTATACCCCCACAGAGCTCTATGCTTCATTATAGCTGCGTTTCGCTTTCCCTTAGCCTTAAGTTGCTCCTCGTGAGTACTTAAGTAGTTATCCCCTTCGTTTATCCTGATAAAGTTGGAATGATGAGCATTCCTGATAAAGTTGGCTTTGCCGCAAGTCGTTTTTCTTGCCCCCAGAATCATTACCGAAAACTAAAAAATTAACAGAACCCTAGGGATAAACAGCTTCGTTGTAAAATGTAGTGGTTGAAACTTAGTGTTTTTTTTAACGTTTCAGGGTGAAGGAGCTGTTGATGGGCCTGCAATGGTGACTGGGCCAAGGGCGCGTGAATTTAACCAAATTTGACCATAAAAAGGCTTTGTTGCCCCTTTTGAAAAAGTTTGTAAATCCTAAATTCCGGTTCTATACGCACACACAAGGAGTCATAGCTTCCAACTTCCCTCATAAGCCCATTTCGAATTACTTTTCGTGGCGCCTGCACCATTATTCCATGGCGTTCTCTACGTGACATGGAACATAGAAAGTTTGGCTAGCTGGTGTAGAATCATGTTTTTACACCACCGCAAATGCGCAAGGACGGTATGAGAAAACGGCGACAATGCCACACAGCTGTCCGCGACCACACAGTAAGGGAGGGGGGCCGTATGCTGGCCATACGTTGCTGCGGTCGCCATCTCTGGGGCTCTTTAACATGCGCCCAAACCTCATACGCCAATTCTGTTCTTGCCCTCCACCGCGAAAGCAATCACCGCGGCTGGGATTCGGACCCTAAATGTCTTGGGTAACAGTTTGTTACCCACGATGTCGTCGCATAGATGGCAAAACGTCTTATGTGTTGGTCTAGCCCCCCAATGAGTAAGAGAGGTGTTTTGAAAAGTTCACAACGATGTGCCCTCGAATTTGGAGCGTCCTTTCGTGTCTTGTGTAGCAGCGCGACGACTTGCTTACCCTCGACAACACCAACACGGCGCGTACACGCGGACGCACTGCTTTGCACAACGTCGCGATTGCTGAAGGAGAGGGGCGAAGCGCGGTGGAAAACGCGTAAAGGGGCCCGTAATGTTACGCACGCTCTGACGTCAACCCTGTACACACCACAGGCGCGAAGCAAAGTTATGTAGAGGCTAAAGGCAACCACCAGCGATATTTACAGTCCCTACTCTGCCTTTTTTCTAGCAATGTAGGAAGTACGCTAAAGTGCCCCCTGCAGCGTATGCTGTGCTAGGAGCTACTCTGAAAATCGCTTGCAGATTTTTTTTCTTTCGTCTATATCTTTACGAATACTTAAAGCGCCTTGCTCACTACCGTTTCGGAATGGCAGTTTTAGCACGTTTAGCCTTATTTTAAGTACGAGCACCACTTGCGAAGCTACTTCGGCAGTCGTCTGCTTACGCAGCGGACTACCTAAATAGCGTGCCGCATGTTACGCAAAGACACAGTAACGAAACATGAAGTGCCTACTTCCGCCGACACCCTTTTCCGCTTTCCGTGGTAGTGTGCAGTAGAAGCAGGCTCTCCCGGCCACTAACCGCCGCATTTTATTTATATCGTATCACCACCTTCGTTCCTCTCTTCAGATGAGCGCGCGCATTTTTGACACGATTTCGGTTCACTTTTATTTGAGGAGTTTCCTCTTGCGGCTACCGCGTGCACGTTGCGAGCATCCAGTGGTCTTATACATTATGCAGCAGGCGCGTGGACGTTCTAACGCGTTCGGAAGAAAAAGGAGGAGGCAGGGCGGAATGAGAAAGCGACGTAAGAGCCGGCGCTCTTCAGCGGCGCTATTTTTTGACCTGTTCGAGCGCACAAAGCTAATCGCGTGTGTTCACGCTTCTCGCGGCCGCCGGGCGTGGCTGGGCGGCCAATGCCGCCCGTGTGGTCCCTTCCTGCTCGTGCAACGGCCGCCCTTGCAGAAATCTTCGCGGGAGTCGTCTGGCGCGGAACCGCCGCTGCGAGGCCTCGCCGCGGCGATCGTTACCGAATTAAGTCCGCCAACAGAAACAACAGGAGCGGCTCGAGCAGCGTGGTTAATTGGCGAAGAAAACGCGACTCCGGTGTGATACATCGAAACGGAAGACGCTGTAGCCTAGATCGGCCTGCATTTCTGCATTTTTTCGCTTCCTCTCCCTAACCCGTAACGCAGCTCTTGGTGTGTCTACACAGGCGCTAATCTTTGATCGAGTGGCTCGCTTTTGTTAAGCACGCGCGTATACTTGGCTCTTGCAAAGGAGAAAAACAGAGACGGCAGGTAGGTTATTAACCGGCTTGACCAACCTGCTTGGCTACCATTACTTTGCCATCACCGCGGGTGCGATGGCCAAGCAACGTTCTAGAACTCGAGACACAGATTCAATACAGCGTTGGCACACCGCACGGATATACGTATTTGTCCTTTTAGTGGTACCAAAGCCGTCCAAGTGGTATACAGAGAAAATTCGCACCAGAAAACATATGTAGCCACTACCTAGGTCGACGGACATACGACTCTGCCAAAAAGGGGAAACAAACCACTTTGCAGGTGTAGAACGAAGGTACAAGAAGTGGGACTTGCTTCTCCTTTCTGGACACCTGATGAGTGGAAAACAGAGAGAGGCTAAAGCGTTTTTCTTGGTTGATTTTCCCTGACTCAGAGTCAAATGCTCCTTATAATATATTGGCGCTTTCATTTGATAGATTCCACAACTACACTCGCCTGGTGACGTGAGTGTGGTTTATTTCTGAGGAGCCAAGCGAAATTTGGACAACTGATGATGGGAATATTATATGGTTTCACTTACTCTACTCGCTTTACTTGCGATGGAGAGGTATAAACAACGCAAAATTTAGGCTCAGAGTGGGTTGTTTGCCCTACGAAATGACACTTGAGAAGCGCCGTTTTGCAAATTAGTGTGCTTCGCTTTTATTTTTCACTTATCTTTTTTCTTCACTAGCCACTGGGTCCTGAGGTATCCTTGAGATTCTGGCGCTATCGCGTGTAAACTAAACAGAGCTGGTCGGTTCTTAGGCAGATGACCAAGTGCAGTATATTATTGGCTGAGTGCTATGCGCCTGCGGCACAGCGCTTTTCCGTCAGCCAGAGAGCTTTCCTAGCACACTGCACACAGGATAAAGGAGATGCGCACAGTTGAGGACACCCGGGGATCATGACCCTCGCACATCTTTCTCGGCACCAAGGCCTCCCTACAATCCTGGCAGCCAACGAGCTCCGGTGCTCTCACACGGTCCCTCTCTTAAGCTCTACTGAGCTCAGGGACGCTTAGATTACGTCACTGGTCGACAAAGACAACACGAATCAATTGCGTTTTGTCAAGTATTGTTTTTTAAGGGAGGGGTGAGGGCAGGAGAGTTGAAATATGTACGTGATAATTTCTATAGCCCCGCTGGCCTTCTATAAATAAGCGGCAGCGGTTCCAGAAAGAGAAGGAGGTAAGAGAAAGAGGTAATGCTGACCAGCCTATAGCCTAGTTCGCCATCCTGCGCGTCTTTAACTGCTGTGGAAAACGATATCGCAAATTTGAATCTCGGCCGAGCCTCTTGCCTTTGTTGTCGAAGGTGGCCTAATTTGACCGTATCCCTCCACAATGCTCAGCTCGTATACCTAGTTTTTGCTTCCGTACATTGGGACCGAATTCTTCTTTATTCTGAGAGCTATTTTTGGTATTTCAAACGATATTTAATTATAGAGGTGAAATGCGGGAACGAATAATTTATTTCGGAATGGGTTTTAAACACATCAGCAGTGATGAGGAAAAAGGATAGGGATGAAGCTCTTTTCGCTCAAAAATCTTCACGCGTATGCATAGGCTTGACAGCTTTCGGGGGACCAGGTTAAATACCCCTCCCTGCATACCTGAACACTCCACCAACCGTAAAAATGCGCACTGTTCTTGAAAAAGATCAGCCCGATGATTACACCGAAGTTTTTTTCATGTATTTATTTATACAGGAGGAGTGAAGAGGAAGTGGAATTCCCTAGAAAAGTCGACTTTCTGAAGCGATCGTAAACTTGAACTCCGTTGCTATTGCTTTTCACATGCGTCCGTCTCTTTATTCA
Organism: Haemaphysalis longicornis; assembly: GCF_048455015.1. Taxonomy (NCBI): domain Eukaryota; kingdom Metazoa; phylum Arthropoda; class Arachnida; order Ixodida; family Ixodidae; genus Haemaphysalis; species Haemaphysalis longicornis. Next base: position 389,609,416 of record NW_027526203.1, on the reverse strand, counting down.
TCTTATTGTTTTACGCGCTCTTTGTGAGTTTTATTTGTTTCTAGACTATTATTCTCGCACCGAACTGGTTCGATCAGTTCAGTTATCATCGAAGTGGAAAAAAATGTTATGTAGTTTAAAGCGCCCGTAAAAACAAAACACAAACAAAAATTCAAAATACTGCTTTTAAACAATAACAGTGGTGCAATTTAAAAGACAACCTTATACAGTTAGGCCAGATATTAGCAAAAACTGACGAGTAGTGACGATTCACACGCCACTTTCTCGCCCAACTTTTCTTACGTCATCCTAGTGTGTCTCAAGATGTGAAACAGCTGTGTACCGTCGACATTTTTAGTTTTGACAAAGGTTTTATATACATCTACTTGTTCCCATAAATAACATATCTGAAAGCATTGGCAGGAAAACAAGTCTTCCTTTCTAAGAAACATCTTAAAGCCGGCTCGGGTCACAGTTGCGTTGGATGAATCGCGCGCAATTCGAAACTTTGAACTCTGTAAAACACAAGCCATTGCAGTCAGTACCACTGCATATATTTTTCTGTCAAGACATTGCACTTTTTAAAACGAGTTAACGTATTTACTTTTGGTAAATACGTTAGTAGGCATTTGGTAAATACGTTAGTAGGCATTCTTTCCATTAAAAATTACTAACATGACACATTTTCAAAAATTGCCAAAATAGCGGGTCCTGGTTTTCTGTATCTAAACAAGCTAGGGGTTTCAATTTTCAGTATTATTTTTTATATTTTCTATTCTTAGTGCCACTTTTAATTTATGTAGCAAAAATGGTTCACTTCGAAAACGGCTCTAAACTGCAGATAAGTGGGGCATAGTGCTCTAATTTGAAAACCAATGTATAAAAAAAGGTCATCATAGATTTTTTCTAGCTTTCACAAATCGAAGCCAAAGTTGTTGTTTATCACATGCCTCGAAAACATTTTGGGTTATTTTCGTGGGGTTTTGTAGCTGCAAAGCGCGAAATATGTCTTTGTAGCTGTACAGCGGTTGTACACTAGAGGGGTTTGTCAACGTAAGAATGGGCAGTACAAACTTATCCTCTCTCCTCGTCCTGAAAAACTGACGATTATACCAGACATTATACGCAGTGATGACAATTTTGGCCATGTGAAAGGTCGCACAAAGGAAGGGACGTCCAGAGAATTATATAACTCTTGCTTGTGCTTATTATTAGATGGCTGAGGACAGCGAAATAGAGCATCAACTATTCGTGTATGAACTCTGCGCGGAACAATTTAAAACCAAATGATGGGCTCTTTCTTTTTGTTTTCCCGCGGAAGCACACTTGTCGAAAAAACATTGCCTCGTTTGATTCTATTGCGTTAGATGTATATTGCAGGGCGGCACAAGAATTTCGACCACATGGGAATATTTGACGAACGTTCAAATATTAAAACACAGGCGTTTTCGTTTTTAGTGTACATCAGAAAAGCGACAACCGGGGGTGGTGATCAACCATGCATCCTTGCCAGAGCATGATATAGCCACTGAACCACCTCTGCGGACAAGTCTTGTCAAGACTATTTACATTTTCCAGGTGTGCGACCTTTCAAGCAAATTATGAAATGCGAGGAGGAGGCACGTTTGGGGTGTGAGCCTTCGCTGTTGCGCAGTGCAGCAATACTGCAGCCTGTATGCTCCTATGCAGTCGCAACGAAGGAAGGGCGAAGTCGATGTTTGATATCACCTGTAGAATGACGAAAGTGTGTCATTACTTTCGCTCAGCCTTGCACTCCGCACGCGCGACATCGGCAACACACAACACACATCGGCAACATTGGTGCGCATACCTCTCCCCATGTTGCGACCTCGTATGGAGTGTTGACATTGTTGTGATTGTCATGAAGGGAAAAAGTCCGTGAGCGGTTAAGAAATTTATCTTGTGTGAAAGAGGAAAGCGAGAATGACATTCAACGAATGCGCATTCTCAACAGTGTGTGGTCGAACCGTTTTGTCGTGAACCGGTAACCGTTATATATTTTTTCGGTTCAGTTCCAGCAGAAATACCGCTTCGCCGGTCACCCTGATTATATATATATATATATATATATATATCAGGGTGTCGAACCGAAAACAATACCGGTTCGGTTACGGTTCGGGTTCGGGTGAAATAATTTCGTTCCGGTTCAGTTCCGGTTCGACAAAATCACGCACCGAACCGGTTCACGAACCGGTTCGGGAGCTTGAACCGGTTCGCGAACCGGTTCGACGAGTTGAATTATCACTGAAATTAGAAAAAAACATTTACTAGTTTAAAACGACCGTCAAGTCAAAACACAAACAAAAATTCAAAATTCTGCTGTTCCCCAAGGGCAGTGGCGCGATTGCAAAGCAAACTTTAAACAATCACGAGATATTAGAAAAGCGACGATTTACCACCTTCTTTCTCGCTCAGACATTATGTTGTCCCAGCGACTATTCATAAAGCCACCGCCAAGACATATGACGGTGGGATATGTTTTCTGTCCTTTCCTTTTTTGTTGAAATCGCAATCGTCGCTATGCAATCACCCATCACGCTAACCTTGAAGCCTTAAATTTATTCCTGCGTACTGGCGCGTTCAAATACCAGCGCTTAATACCAATGGCGCACATTTTTTATATTTGTAACAAAACAGAAAAATCCTACAACAGGCACATAAATACTACCCCTGAATAATTTGTTAGCTGTCACCTTATCGAATGTGTTAGCCACACTTTTGTTAAAAGTAAGCTTTAGTTAACGCTCAGTCACTGCATTATTGCTCTGACCACTGCAATTCCTTTTGCGATACCGAAAGTGTGCATTACAATCAGTATGTCATCGTACCGCCTGAACCCCTACCATCGTTCCGTGTGCTACATTGCGGAATCTTATAACAGATAATGCGGTTACAAAATGAAAGGGAAATTTGTCACGCGGAGCATGAGATGGGACTTTTTGGGTAGACGCTCTTTAATTCGTCCACAGAAGTACTCCCCTCCGGAACGAGTCGCAGTAGAAGCAATGTAGCGAGTTGGGCAAACGGCTTAGCAAACGGCTTAGCCACTGAGCAGCTCCTGCGGTCACACTTGTCAAGTATTAATAATTTGCAGGTGTCGGACCTTTTAAAGAAATTATGAAATGCAAAAAGTTTGCACACATCGAGTGTGAGCTTTCGCTGTTGCGCAGTGGAGCACTCCTGCAGCCTGATTGCTCCAATGAAGTCGCAACTAGGGAAGGGCAAAGTCATTTTATATCCCCTGCAAGCTGCCGAGAATGACATTTCGTTTGGTCAGCTTGCACTACGCTCGCGCCTCCAGCAGCAACAGACCATTGCTACAATGGTGCTAATTCATTTCCCCTGTTGTTACATAGAGCGTGATAGTGTTCAATTGTCGGGAGGGGAAAATACCCGAGCAAGTACGAAGTTGATGGTACGTGAAAGAAAGAAAGGCCTAAATTGCATTGACTGTGCAATATCAACAACAGAGGGTCGAACCGTTTCGGCATGAACCGGTAACCGTTATTTCTTTTTTCGGTTCAGTTCCGGTTCGGGTTCAGCGCGCTCAAAAAATAACGGTTCGGGTTCGGGTTCAGTTCCGGCAAAAATATCGGTTCAGTTCCGGTTTACGGTTCGGTTCGGTTCCGGTTCGACACCCTGATATATATATATATATATATATATATATATATATATATATATATATATATATATATATATATATTTATATATATATACAGAAAGAAATATATATATATTTCTATATATATATATATATAAATATATATATATATATATATATATATATATATATATATATATATATATATATATATATATATATATATATATATATATAACGGTTGCCAGTACATTGGATCCCACGTACGGGGGGCGCCTGTACCTATTTTTATTCTGGTGGGTGACCAGCGGCTCCTGAGGAACCTACCACGTCTGCCGCAGTGGTGGTGCGTGTTCAAGCCCTTTATCCCCTGCAGAGACAGGGGCCGCTTGTACCCTTTGAACTGGTGGGTGCCCACTGGTCCCAGACCCCGCCCGAAGGGGTTCGAGAGACCTACCACATGGCCTCCCATGGCTGCTTGTGGTCAAGCTCCAAGCGTTTGTTCCACCGTCGAGACAAGCTACGGAACGGCGAGGCTTGTACCCTTTAAAGAAACCGGTGCGTATCCGGCGGCCCAGGATTCGAACCTAGTACCTCCCGCTTACGAGATGAGTGTTTTACCACTCTACCATTGCTGTCACTACCGGCACAGTCGGTACCGGCTGTCGGTACCGGCACAGATGCGTTCAGGGCGTTCAATCCCAAATATCCCCGTGTGCACCTTCCACTATCTCCTACCCGTCCGCCTGAACCAATTGGAACAATTTCTCGTACCAATCTTTCCAACTCTCCATTGACAGCAGCGTCATCCGAGATGTCGGTAGTTACGCGTATACCTCAGTGGCTAAGGCGTTGCGCTGCTGAGCACGAGGTCGCGGGTTCGATTCCCGACCGCGGCGGCCACTTTTCTGATGTAGGCGAAAAGCAAAAACGCCCGTGTGTACGAGATTTCGGCGCACGTTAAAGATCCCAAGGCGGTCAAAATTAATCCGGAGCCCTCCACTACGGCGCGCCTCATCGCCTGCGTTGCGTCGGCGCGTTAAACCCTACAATCAATCAAGTTACGCGTATACACCGTGTCCAGAATGATTCTCGCCAGGGGCCACATGACCCCCTTGTACTGTTACCCGTGTGTCAGATGCATGCAGTGGCTTTTCTTAGGCAGCTCCAACAATATTCTCCCCCAATACCAAAACCCTGCACCCCTCCGTCTAACGACGGCGATGGTTGAATGCAAAGTTTTCTCGTGAGAGATTCTTTGGTAGGCCAATCCCTCACTGCGAGTATGTGCTACTCTGGAGGTACGCACCGCTTTTCCAGAATACACACAGCAACTCTCGGGTGTGCACTCCGTAGGCTTAACATTTGGGTTTGGGGTAAACAGCGCGAATCGGTACCTGCTGCTGGGCGCTCGCTTGGACATGTCGAAATGGAACAATCGGATAGACGCCGGCCTCACAACGCGAGGGACCCAGGTTCGATTCGGGCCACGGGATGCGTTTATTCCTTTCAGTCCTTCCCAACCAGGGCATTCATGCCCCTGTCTGACAATAAAGCTATTCCGCCTCCTCACTTCACCCACGATCATTCTACGTCACCGTCACAGAAAGTTCGCTTTTCTGCAGGGCGTATTGGCGTACCGTACAACGGCATCAGTGAGGACACTAAAGATTCGCCTTAGCATCTGTAATCTAGACCGATGCATCGTCTTACAGCTCCGAAGTAATATTGCGACAGCTTGCATGTGCAGTCGAATGCACTAGTGTGGATCGCCGTAGGACGCTTCCCTCAACCCGGTGACGTGTAAGCGCTGCAAACCCGCATTGACGCGCTATGAACTTTCTCTCTTTGTAATATATGCCGGCATGCCGTTCCTGTTCCTGAAGCGCGCAATCTGGGACTTTTCACGAGCCATCATGCGTGGAGGTATATCTCAGTCGCTGCGATCACACGCACGCGCGCGCCTGCACACGAACATGAAACGCGGCAAGCGTTCTTATTCTCACGCCTTTAGAGCGTGTCAGTAAGCAGCCTAACGGTTCGAGCGTGCGAATATGTGGAGAGTACACACTTTGCATGTGCGCGTTCTCGTATTTTGTGAGGCATATTTTCGCACACACAAAAAAAGTACGGTGCGCGCAGTTTTACGCATTAAATCCGGTTTCAGACCAGGCCCTCCTAATATAGTAACAGCTCCACCCCTCTTTCGACTGAATCAACCCAATGTCGTTCGTTGCGGGGTAATGCCACCACATAAATATTTTTTTTATCCTAACGCATTTCAGCAAATTTTTTCAGTCGGCATTTTTTGTTCGTGCTATACCCGAATTATAATCCAGTAGAAGATTCTACAATCAATCAATCAATCAATCAATCAATCAATCAATCAATCAATCAATCAATCAATCAATCAATCAATCAATCAATCAATCAATCAATCAATCAATATTTTTTACAGTTTACGACAAATTAACGATGATGGAACTGTATAACGCTGTGCCATTGTGGGCTGTATCCATTCAATTTTCCATTTTAATGCAGTTGAGTTCCCGTTGAATTTCATGCTGCTTTATTGCATTGTTTTCTCATGTTTTTACATCATGTAACCCCTCCCCCTAGTCCCGTCCCCTATGTAATACACTCGTCTAAGTGCCTTTAGGTGTAATCTGGATAAAAATATTCAAGTTGCCGGTTCCCCGAGAATGCCGTCGGGCGCTTGAAATTGGAAAACGAACCCTCCGGCCCAGCAAACCAGCATGCCAGGAAACATGTAAGCAAGCAAGCAAGCCACCAACCAAGCTGGTGGGCGGTTGGTCCGTTATTTACAGGAACCAGAGGTAAGAAGCCACCAAGGGATTGCAAAACCGGCAGTTAAACGCGCATGTGCTGCACTTTTGCATTGCTCCGTAGGAAATTTGTTCAGAAAAGCAGCCTTTCCCGAGAGCGCATGACCATACCATGCACTGCAGGGATAAGGTTACATGATACCGGAGTCATTCCAACTGAGGAGTGGTGACTACATAAAAGGTCGCAGTTTGGGAATGCCTTTTCCTTTCTGTGTTCTTTTTTTTTTTCCCGCAGCGAACGCGCCCTCTGGAGATTTTTACCCACACTATAGGTGCCCTGGAGCTCGAAGGGTTTGCGGAAATATACTGATAGTCATTTAGCGGCAAATTTACTGCCCCTCAAGACGAGTAACCCTTACACGATTGAGCAAATATTATAATATGCTTCGCATTCATTGAGGGAACCTCGGAGAGAGCTCTTCCGATATTATAAAGCGACACTTTCTTTGGCTCTTCCGCAGTTTTTGACGGGGCTGCTGCTGGTGCTTCCTGGCTTGGTGCGCCACTGGATTTCATCTTACGCCACATAACGCTAGCTGGTCTCTGTGTACAGCGCCAGCGTGGAACAGAAAGCGGCTGGAGAGGGGGGGGGGAGTCCCAGTTCCTGTGTGTACCACGTTCTCAGCGCTTGGAGCTGGTGGCCTCTCCCCAGGGAGACAGAAACGTGGAACGTTCCTCCTTACGTCTCGTATTTCCCGACTCACTCGCCACGGCTCACTGAAAAATTAGCAACTACGTCAAGCCCAATACCATTAAAGGAAAATGCCACACGTCAGTCGCTTTCGACCCTGGTGCGCCACGACCAAAGCTTCGTGTTACGTCGATTCCCACCTATGCATGGGATCCACAATTGTTTCCCTTATTTCCAATGGTCATTCCCACGGAAGGAATTTCGCTATACGTCGGGGTAGGGAACTACTCGTTTCACGTCAATAACGTTGCCACTGCACCCCGAAAATGCTCATCACCTCTTCTTTTTCAGACGTCTCAAATTTATCACCTAAAAACGACATACGAGGCTTCACAGGTAATCGTGAAAACACGCTGTTTTTTAAAAACACACGTCAACCTTCCCGCGCAAAAAATCCGCTAGGAGGACATGTACTATCGTGATAAATTCAAATGCGAACAACGGAGCGCGTGGCTAGCGTATGCGCAGTGCGAACAAGTTACGAGAGTTCATGACCAACCTTGATATGGAAAGACCATCGTATTTAAATCGTCCGTTGGGTGCTCTGCACAAAATAATAAATAAAGGAATGTAGCTGCGTGCGCTGTTTTTAGACATCGCAGCAACAAAGTTAGATAACGGCTGCGTGAGCGGGCGCCGAACGCGTTGGGAAGACAAACCAAAACGCTCACACGCCGAACGACGGTGTTTCCGTACTAAACGTTGGACACAAACTCTCTTAACTTGTTAGTACTGCGCAAACGCGGCCCGCCGCCAGGATGTGCGGCATGTACTGAAAGCCACGCGCTCCGTTGTTCGTATTTCAATTTATCACGATAGCATCTCTTAATAGGTGCTATGAAGCTTACGCATTACCAAGCCAACCACTGCAGCAAGCGTTTCCAGAAAAATAATAATATATTTTGCTCAAACAAGCCACGTGTTACGTATAATCCGTTTCGTTTTTTTTTTTTTCCAGAGCTAGTTGTCTAACGATAATAAGGCTGCGCAAACTAGTCCTTGACAGCGGAAAAAGACGAGTATACGACACACAAGGAGCAGTATCTGCGTTTTGTATTCGGAAATCAGCGCTTCGTACACATTTTTTTTTCTTTTGCGTACACTGCAGCGATTTCTAGTTTGAGCAATTTTAGTTCTCATACAATCATGAACTAGTTACTCTAGAAAAAAAATTCATGCTGCACTCGTTTGCACTGAACGCCATGCACTATTTATCGATGGACATATGCGCCAAGATCATCCTACAGTTGCGTTATGTTATACTTGAGATTCATTTTTGTTAATTTTCTTGTCTTCTCGGAGAACTCGCCCTCCTAAAGAAAAAAAAAACATTAGCAGCCAAACTGGATGACAAGTGAAGCTGTATAAAATACACATCACACACGCATGGTTAGAAAATGTACATGTATTTATTTTTCTTCCCCCACCAACGCATTCAAGCCCCCTCAGAAAATATGGCTATCCCCCCCCCCTTCCCCCCCCCCCCCTCTCTCTCTCTCTCTCTCTCTCTCTCTCTCTCTCTCTCTCTCTCTCTCTATTTTGTAACGGTAACGGCTACGACTTTCTGATCGCTTAATCAAACTTGAAGGACCAGAGTTTTACCCCAGCAGATAAACAGCGGGCTGTCTGTTTGCCGCCCGTAGGCGCCCATGTACTGACAGTAGACGGGAATAATGTCGTTTGCAACTTCAGTGTGAACTAGCTTAGCTAATTATTACAAGTAAACAAAGCTGGGCGTAGTGATAGAGTCGCCTTAGCGGCTGATTCTTGCATAATTGTTTTCCGGGAAGCTTTGATAAACCGATAGTAACAGCCCTTTTCTGCTGAGCATTTGCGGCAAAATTGGCTTTGCTGCAAGGCGTTTTGGTTGAGGCATAACTATTGATACAGAACAAAAATGCACGGAACCCTAGCCATGGACAGCTTCACTGTAAAATACGATCGCTGTAAACTGCAGCTCGGGGTACTTGATCGAAATAGTGGTGTCAGGCATTTTACGAATCCGCCACGGACGCGGCGGATACCGCGCTCTGCAGGCGGACGCAATAAAACGGCCGCTGTGACGCAACCATTTCAGTAGCGCACTGCTAGTCGGTCAATGCAAGCTCGTTTCACGTACGCTGAATACGGCATTCCACAGAGGCCATCTTTAATGGCGCGCAGTGTCGTTCTTTCGCGGCAAGTTCGCCGTACTCCGGGCATTCTAATGAGCGTTCTTGTTGTGCGTGACGGTTCTTTACCCTGCGCGCATAGAAAGACCCCCTCTCGCCGTCGCTCTCGGCGGGAGTTTTCCTCATTAGCTATTGTACCAAAATGAATAACAATGGCACTTCTGTAAAATCAACAACACTGCCGGCCGGCGGCCATTCGAGGTCAGGTCGTACGCTGACTTTTGTCTCCGTCTGCCGAGAAGCAGCGGCCGTTCGGAGCGAGCGCCGCGTACGCAGCTCACTTTGACCTAGCCTCTCACATTAAATTGCGAAGAAACATAACATTAAGCATAAACAGCCTTTCGCTCCTTTCAAATGTGCTTCATCACGGATGCGGCGCTTCCTGTTGTGCTGTTTGACCGTTATATCGGACGCCTGTTAAGCTGAATACTTGGCTGCTTGTTCTGGCATCTTCTCTAGTATACTGGAAAACTGCAACCAGTCTTAGTGGCTGAGGAGTTGCAGCGTGTCGGGATTGCAGCGTGCCGGGCTAGATTACGCTCGATGGCGGCCGCGCTTAATCTGAACGAAATACCATTCGCCCGTAAGCTGAGGTTAAGGCGTGCGAAATGTGCGTCCAAGTATTAGTGCACTGGTATTCCCGTGGTTGTTTATGCTTTATTCGTAGTCTATACGACGTTCACGAGAGACGTGTTTGTCTTCGAACTAGACACGTCTCTCAAAATGCTCTCATAGCTCGGATCTTTGTGGCAGTGCGCTGCTAACCGAAAGGGGGCGCACCCGACAAGAACACGCTAGAACACGCCGAGGTGCATCCAGGCACCACCACCCAGCGTCTCTGGAACCGCAAGCATACGCCAGGCCTGAGTGAATCAGAGCGCTGCGGGCGGCCGATTTCTCCCAAGCCAACATGGGCGTCGGGCAGGGCAGTCATGCGTCTGCTCTCCGCTGCTTTGTCCCTGTTTACAAAACAGGGGAATGCTAATCTGCGGCGAAGCGGCCGGCCTGGAAGTGTTTACGAGTGCGACATGACCTCGCACATTCTAGCTTCGCGCTACGGAAAACAAATGAGATGATGTGAACAAGGAAGTCACACCCCTGGAAAATTTCACGCAGCACATATATATGGTGCACGAATAGGAAGTTCCATTCCCTCCTTTGTGCATACAATATTAGCTGCGTGGCAAAGTTTTTATTCGCCCTCTGCAAAAAAGCAGGGCTCCGTACTCGCGTAGAGGTGCGCGCATCTTACATTGAGGCCCATACAGAAGCAGACTTTCAGAATGTGCGATAATCAAGGCCGATTATCAACAGCAGTGCTTGCAGGGAGCGAGGAGGGTTTATTACAGCAAATATATACCTCAAGTGCCCCATTGTTGGAAAAACCGTCGTTGTTGCTGTCGGCGTCCTGTACAGAAAATGGCCGCCGCCGTAAGGAGAAAATAGTAGACACATTTGAGTTCGTAGGGGAATTGAACCTCAGTCTTCAGAGTAGGAGTCGAGTACGTTACCGCTGCGCCACCTTAGCCAGCGGCCGAATACGAGCTGGTCTATCGCGTGCCGCTTGACAGGCGAACGTGACCACGCGTGAGTAGAAGTGCGTGCAAGCCACGAAGAACTGTGATTCTGGGGAAGCCGTGGTGTAAAGTGTCGCCTGTACGAGTGATTCGCTCCAAAATACGAAGAAACCGAAGCCAAGAAAGAGACGCGTACACGATGCAGCAGTGGAGGCATTTTTTTTACCTGAACTGGCTGCACTGGTGCAAGAAGTGCAGCATATGTTCATTTTTTTTTTGCTAATTGATATCCCCAGTAGCACTTTGCACTGGTCTGCACGACACTGCACTAATGTGCACCAGTTCAAGTAAAAAAAATGCCTCTAGTAAAGAAGCCTTTGTTAAGTATCGTCGGGGAAAGGCACACTGTTTTTGCCTGCGAATCGAGTAAACAAATTTAAGTGCCAGGACGATTTTTTTTCTGCTAAAAAGGGAAATCTCGGTACATGTGGCGCACCTCGGGGTAAGCCAGATGTACTAACCTAAAAATGCACTGGGCGTACGGAATAGCGAAGCTGTATGGGCGCTGTCTACAACGTTGATCAGGTAAGACTTAACTGAATAAAAAAAGAAATTTTGGAAACGCGAAATTCGATTCGTCTTATTCAACACAAATAAAAGCGAAACGCGGTTTCGAAATTTACATACAAATATAAAACTGGGTTCGACCGTTGCATAATTCTTACGGCCGGTTCTATCGACTTGGTCATTTGTCTGTTTGGTCAGTTTGCCAGCTGAGATAGGGCGGAAAAAAATGAAAAAGGGTCGGGAGGTGATCAACGTAGAATGAACGCGCATGCACACGGTACGCGGGCGGGCTCCATCACGTGCGCGGCCTAGAACTATACATTTATGGTGTTCCCAATTTTCAGTGCGAGGCGCAAGCAGCCCTTTACTAAGGAAATTTCGGGGCACGCTGAGTAGCAAATTCTTTGCTTGTGACACCGTGCAAGCCGTAAACTACTCGAGAGGGGATCAAAGCAAGACAGGCAGGTGGTGTCACGGTTACCACTTAACTCAATCCTTGACGATATCGAATATACAATCGAAATATCGCGTGACATGCCTTATTCTGATTTGGAGCAACGACGAGCCAGCAGCTTCTACGCACAATAAAGGGCCACTTATTGGGGCTCCTGCACAAGGCCGCTGCGGAAGAAGTTTTGGCTCTATGCGGAGGAAGGTATACGCCCCGCCACCGAAAAGCCATAGCGTTGCAATTGCTACGTAACCGGAGTCAACGAGCCCAAAAGTCATGCATCCATAAATCCACTGCTTTCTGAACCCTGGGATCACTGTTTCAATATCCCGTTCGGTAAGTATGGGAAGGGCTCATAACCCAAATTATTACTGGCAGGAAATATTCCGTAAAGCAAGTCGTAGGATACGAGAAGGACTACTTGCTTCAAAGTAACGGCCCAGTTACTCAATAAACCACCGGGCTTCGAACGAAAAGGCAAGGGCCACGAAGGCAACGGAGCCGACCAAGGCGGGTCAAATTCTTGCTTGCTGCCTCAACAACATGCTTTACCGTGAGCAGAAATCGGTTTTGCGCGGCAACCTCCGCTCCCATATAAGACCGCGCGCTGCTTGTTAGCATGGTTGCCAGAGTAAGTATTATGCCAAAAATAATTTACAGAAAAGTAATTCGTTGTTTTTTTTTTCCTGTGCATGATTTGCGCGAATGACAGGGTCACTAAAAGGTCCAAGCACCGACAGGGAAAAAACAAAACAAAAAACAACCATGATTTGACATTTAGGTGTGATCAACGCCTTGCATGGCATTGCATTCGCGCCTCATCCCGCAGCGCGGCTTGAAACTCGGTTTCTTCCGCCAGTTCGCCAGGGCTTCTATTGTCCACCGGTGGGAAACACACAGCGGGTGAAATGAAACCGAGTTGGCTCGGCCGAGACAAGTTACCGCGAGGTAGGATCTGGGGCGATAAGTCGCCGCCTCGCGAATGGGCCACCGGCGGCGGGCCGACATCAGGCCCAACAATGGCCACCTCCCAGGTTTACGTGCGCTCCGTACCCTTGACGGGACACAGTCAGGGCTGCTGCTGCTGGGTGGCATGCGCCCAGGGCGCGTACACGTACACTCGCGGGCGGCCGTGTTTGCATCGCGAGCGCTCTTTGTTACGCCGGTCGGGGGAAGGAAATGTGCGACGTTTTGTAGCTCACTTTGTATACGTGCGCCGGCCCTGCTATCTGCGACTCCCGAACAATGAGCGATTAGGAAATTTCGCCGCGGTCCCCGGCCGTCACGGAATGTCGACGAGGCGGCGACTGCTCGGCTAAGTGACGCGGGGACAGCGCTCTGACCTTGGCACGGTCGAAGCACCGTTGATTTTGCGGCTAACGAGAGCGCTTAGAACGTGTCCGGCCTCTATAATTCATATTGCTGCCGCAGTCCGTGCGCTCTCATTAGCCGAATATTTTTTTTTTCCCAATCCCCGCCTCTGGCTGTTTGCATCTAATGAGAGTCGTAGAGCCGAGGCGGGTCTTTGTTCATCGAGCCGCAGATCACGACCACCAGATCATGCAACATATACGGCTAACTTGCGGGGCTGTCTCGCAGCCGTTAAGCGCCACTCCGCAAACACAAAGTGCACCAAGTGCCCCAGCGTTTATTCCTTTGTCTCGTTTCACCGCTGAGGTTACGCATGAATAAACTGGCTAATGTTCTAGAAATAAAGGTCACACTCCGCACGGGTAGAAAAACAGTGCCGTGCCAATAACACCGTAACGCTATGCGTCCGTTGCTTTGGCACGTAATGACTTACCCACATCACGCTTAGAAATGGCCGTCCGAATGCTTCACCACAATGTAGCTGAAAGACCAATCATTGTGATCAGGAGGGCAAAACAAACCAACGGAAGGGCCCGGCATACGGTGTGACTTCAAAAATGTGGTATGCGCTTTTACATTACGCAATGAGAGCATGACCTTTCACAATGGGGGAATCCACAGCGCAGATCACACTTTTGAGCCTAATCGAAGCGTCTTTTATTCATGAAAAACGCTCCCTTGGAGGCAGCGATCGGTCGTTCAGGTGAACTGTTATGAAGAAGACATATAGAAATTTTTAATGATAGAGCTCAATGCGCTTGGTTGGGTGATGGCGTATTCAGTTCGTCAGCATATATCTGCCCCAACCGTCTTTCTATGAGCTTGATTCCCTTCAAAATTCCCTGACCGAGGAAGCTACCGAGGCTGAGTTTCGAGGGGCGCAAACATAATCGCTCCAAGCCTGACTCTATGCTCCCAAGACTGCCGAGGCTGGCGCTGCCATACAATAATAAACGCGGAACACCATGCGCGAACGAAGAGCCAATCAAACGGGACGCCGTTCCGGTGTAGAATAGAAAAAAAAACTTTATTTTGTCCAAGATGGGATGAAGGGACGAAGAAAAGTGGGGAGAACCCCTTCTGTCTTTTTCCCTCTTCAGGCGGCGGCCGGGAGCCCTTGGACCATGGCGGCGACTTAAGCAATGTGGACAAATTGGACTTGCACGCCCGGGTCAGCAGCAACGCCGAGCGGCCGGCGAGCAGCAGCGCGCGGCGCGTATGCAGTTGTGAGTGCCTTTATTTTCTTTTTTTCAGTTCGAAGCCTTTATATGCGGAGTCAACGAGAAAACCCATCTGCAACGCTTTGTGTGTCGCACTTTCGCCGCCCAAGACAACGCTCTATAAGAAAAAATTGGCCGCGTATCTGCTCCTTTCGTTGCAAATGTCGTCAAAAGACGATAGTCTTCATCGACTTTTGCCAAGTAAATACCTCCCTTCGCTTTCCCGCTCACCTCGCATGTTGTTCCTCTTGCGTCGCGCTCCTCCCAAGGTAAAGACGCCAAATGTTTGCTTAAATCATTTTAAATTTCCTGCGTTCCACTGCTCCAAACCGAGTGCCTCGATGCCAAAGCTGCCGTACGGCGAAGACGCGCGTGAATCGAGGCGCCCTACTTCAACATTTATAGAACCACGTTTCCCTACTCCACGTGCGTTGAAAGCAGAACGTGGAACCTATCTAGTGGAACCTTTCGTAACTGTTGCCGGTTGATTTCTTAAAACGGCGCCAGAAGCTATAGTGGCGCGGGCGACAGCAAGCGACGGCGAAGTGATTTTTTTTTTTCTGCAGTTGATAAAGTATTTAGTTTCGCCAAAGTCACGCATGTATGATTTTTTATAAAGGAACACTGCAAATATCACTCCTGTATTAATTTGTTGTCTTACATTTGCGTAATGTCTTGTTCTTCTTCAACAATGTTGACAAGCATGAACATTACACCGGATCTAGGCGGGTAGATTTAGCTGTGACTATATAAGACTATTGCGCAGGCATTGTTTTACTTTGGCCGGGTGGCTGAATGGAGTCACAGACAGACAGACGGACAGACAGACATACAGACAGACCAAAATTTCTGGGTTTAAGTAGCCCAAGAAAGACTATCGTCTTTAAAAAAAGTTGGGCGGCAATCGGAGATTCGAAACTTGGTCTCTTGGGGTTTGAAGCGAGGCTGTATACACTACACTACCCACTACACTACTGGTTCGTTTTCGAAGGAAAGATTTGGAGAAAAACGGAGGACTAGGAGGTTACCCAGGTGTAGAGGCCGGCTTGCTTCCCTGATCTGGGGGAGTGGCGATCAGGAGATAAAATGGGAAATTGAGCATCTCCTTTGTTGTTTTCGAAGGGGACGCAATACGGCTCTGCGTCTACCGCGTTTCGCAGCCATAGCAACGCGGCGCCTATAGCAACCATGATGACGCATTTGCGCGCTCTCCTGTCCCGTGATCCGGTGGTCAAGTGATCATAGACAATATTGATGCAGCAAGCACACACAAGTTAAATTAGATAACGAAGTGTTTGTCCCAAAGCAGCAGCAAATCCCAGAATTATGGCGTGCGGACCAACAATACTGCAGCCGCAGTATTTAATTGCAGAATGCGCGAGTTTTTCAGTGAAGCACGGAAGGCGTGGTGCGAAGCTTACAACACGCCAAAGCAATCTACTTTAAAGGTCTGATGCACCATAGCAGCAAGCAGAGGGCTATTTTAAAGCTGAATAATGAGGATGTCATGCAACGAAATGTGCATTCCTATGACAAATCTCTGCACTGCTATTCTTTAATCCTGATAACGGAGCTAAAGGAGCTATAGAAAACTTTACAGGGCTCTTTTCGCGTACCTTCTAGCCACACGAATTACTTTGACTTAGGTTATCTAGCTGATGCGCAACAGTTTATAGTTCCTGCATGCAAGCAGATATGCGTTAACTAAACAGAGCCATGTGGCATTGAGTTACAGAAAAAATTTGTGGAATCTATGATGCAAGTTAACAGTTGCCGAGAGAAACAATACGGAATGTCTATTAGGTGCAAATTTTCCTAGGACAGAGGGCACGCAGATGCTTCAATACTTGAATGCTAAATATACATTTTTTTTCGGGTGAAACGGGCTATTGCTGATTGGTAACGCACACACAAGTTGAGATATTCAAAATTAAGAGCGTATAAAAAGTTACGTGGTTCAGCCTAGGGAAAGCGCAAACCAAGGCTGCGTGTTTCTGCCAAGGGTTAGCTATACTTGCACGTATACAATTAATGTGCAAGTAGTTTTCTCTTTCACCTTTTCACCAACCAGGGATTTATGCTCGCCATACCTATAGAGAGGGTATGTTAGGGGCTGACAAGGATTGACTGCAGAGAATCCCGCATGGTAGGCGAATAATGGCCGTCTTCAGCAAGCCGATGGTCTTCAATGTTGCCTCTCTGTGCCTCGAGACGAAAGCAGTCGTTGCTCTCGAGGCCCTTGGCTCCACTGCGGTCACACTGGGAGACGGTGTACTTGGCACCTGGTGCAGCTGGTCCTGGTGGCAAAGCGCGAGATGGCGAGAGAGAATTCAGTCTGCACCACATACGTACCGCAGGGGTGGTCCTGGTGACAATATGCCTTGTCTGTACCGCCTGGCAAGTGCTTTCACAACGATCGTGGAGAACCCAGCCTGCACCACATACGTACCGCAGGCGTGGTCCTGGTGACAATATGCCCTGCCTGTACCGCCTGGCAAGTGCTTTCACAAAGATCGTGGACATCTCGTCGATGCCACGATTCCTGGACACATGGTAGCCGCCCGCGGCAAACAGGCAGCGTTTCGGTTGCTTGGGTGCATTCAGGAAACAGCGCAGCGCAGAAATTCAAAAACATAGCAAACAGGCTGTCAGAAACAATGTATACGCGCTTGAAGCAAAGCGTGATTGACAGTTCAGAAATTCAGATAGTTGGTGACAGTTAACAGCAGGACAGACTAACTACACACGAAGAAATGTGAAAAAGGCACCGGCTCCCAACCAAGTTATTTTTAAACAATGTACGCACAGATATAGAGTGGCGCTATCTGCCATGACTAACTTTGAAGGGGCGGAGTTTTTTAACGTTTCATATGCAGTGTAACATTGGCAAAGGGGGCCCCAGAACCGACATCCGTCGCCTCCGTCATGAAGTGATAGCGTGGTGAACGAGCGGAAAGCAGGAGAGCTGCCTCTGTTCCAAACGACAGAGGCGAGAGCAAAACGTAACTGATTTAATGCATGGCAATAAAAGAGTAGCGATGACTCAGAGCAGCGCACTGGCGTGCTTACAACGGGAATCGAGCAGAGAAACGCTCTTAACAAGAGCCCGGAGCGAACTAACTCGGCTCGCCGAAAGGCGAGAAGTTGTACACAAAAGTGTCAACGGTCCACAGCCTTCCATCTGTTTGCGCACGAAAAACAAAAGGTACAAAGACGCAAGAGCACCCTCCACAGGTCTCGTGACGCGGTCCCAGACTCCATCGTATGCTGTGCCGGAAAGAGTGGGGAAAAGAGGATTCCAACGGACGGCCGACGATTGCGGAAAAGGCCCTAACAAGCCGCCGCTAGAACTGAACTCCGCCGATTCCGGCAGCTGCCGCGCCGCTGCCCGTGACTTAAGCGCGAGACACATGGACAATTGGTGCACGCGATTCGCATGCGACTGATCGTTACGATGTTCGCCACGACTAGTCATACGCGTGAATTTGAGACACATGGTCCGATGCGAGCGTGCGATTAGTGCGATGCTAACCCACCTTAGCGATGCGTCTTCGGCGCCGCTCCGCTGTAGTGCCTGGAATACGTAGTGTATTCTAGGCACTATAGCTCCACTACACTCTAGCTCCACCCACTGTTTTTGCTCCATGGTTGCCTCCCTGTTTAGGCGCACTCAGTCAGATTTTGATATGTGCAAGAGAAATCCGAAGAGGAAAAGAAAACATTTATCAACTTGAAGTAAAAATGAATAGTGCTATTACGTTATACATTGCATTTTTATATGTTCAGTACAGCGGTGTGGGAACATTTAACACCCATGATTCCGCTCGTCCATCATGTATCTACCCCGCCGTGACCAGGCGGAGAGCGCGCGTATGGTGGCGCGCGGGTCGGCGGCAGAGAGTTGCTCCCCACAAAGTACTCGGAATTGCCACTGGCGCCTCCTCGGGGCTTTGAAAGAATTTTTACAGCGTGACACCTTCGGACTCTCATTGGCTGTGGCCGCACGACGATCGCAACGATGGCACGACTGCAACTGTCTTGCCAGTCGCACGTCGTGAGCCTCCTCCGACCAGCGAACGACGCCAAAACCGGTCCTAACAGATCACTCGTAACGATCAGTCGCATGCGAATCGCTTGCACCAGTCGTCCATGTGTCTCGCAGTTTATCCGCGACCTAGGCGCGCGCCAGCCAGTCTCTGGCTTGTCGAGACTTCTTCGCAGCGCGGAATTAGTTGGCTTCACCGCGACACAGAGTGCTGCAACGCAGTGCACCAAACTTGTATCCCGCGCGCACAGTGTAGTGGTGCGCTGAATCGTAACAGCAGTAAGAAATAGGTTCCTCCAGCTCCTCTTTCCGGCGCCACAAATATGTTTGGCAGGCAGATGTACTCCCACAGTAATGACCCCATAAAGACTATCAGTGACATCCACCAACACGTGTAAAACAACCTACAGGCAATTCAGGCCATACAAGACCGGGGTTTTCGGACATGTCTCGGTCTCCCGCATTGCGCCTCATATGTGGCCACAATTTGCATTGCAAGGGATCACCCGATTACCACCCACATGAGAGTGGAGACACTTAGGGCACACATTAGGCAACTCACTCGGTTTCCTCATCACCACCTTGCAGCCCTGCCTTAAACGTGACCATAGGCATCTTTCTGTAAGGTGGTTGCCGCTCTCAGTGGGAGCTTGCCATCAATATAAGCACCACCATCAAGTTCATCATCTCCTCTTTGATGCTTGTTGCAGCCACAGGTGCACCCAACCATACCGGGAGTAAAGAAAAAAGCGGGCTTTCCACCTAATGGTCTTCAACAACTCTCCCTACTGTTTCTACAAGAGGCCTACAGAGACTCGGTCCATGTCTACACGGATGAATCGGTAATCACGTCCAGTTCTGCCGGTGCTGTAATAATACCACAAAAGTCTATCGGCATTCCTTTTACACTTCCAAACTTTACGACGTCAACGGCTTCTAATTGACAGCTATCCGGGAGGCTCTTCTATTCATATCGTGGGAATCACCAGAAAGATGGGCTGTGCTCTCCGACTCGAGGCCCGCTCTTCAGCCCAATCAGTCTTTTCTTCGCCGCGGCCCATACTAACAACTTGTGGCTGAAATCCGGTAATATGTGACGTTGTAATCAGGCATGGACATATTATTTTTCAGTGAGTCCCAGGCCACTGCGGCATTACTGGAAATGAAAATGCGGACAAAGCGGCTCATGACGACCATAAAAGTGCCAGATTGGCCAGCATCCCTCTATCACGCACTGATGCAGCAAGGTCGCTGTGGTCCGTTGCCCGCAAAGTCACTCTCGCTAAGTGGAACCTACCAAAGCTCTAGAAAGCTCCTCTGCACTCGCTCGACTCAGATTTGCTGCGCCACCTACCTAACGTGCCCCGCTCGGACGTCACCTTACTTTGTAGCCTGTGGCTAGGTGTTGCCTTCACCGGTGCTTACTCTTTTACTATTGGCATGACCAACAGCCCTGCTTGTGATGCGTGCGTCACCGAAGAAACCATTGAATACCTAAAGTGCCTTGTGACTGATTCACAACGCCGAGGCAGCAGCTCTCGCCACACTCCGCCAATAATCTCCGCCAAATATCAGACTATTTTGGGTCATAGGCGTTCCCCGTCACAGTCCCACAAGGCTAAAAAAGCCTTACTTCACTTTTTGAAGGACACGGGCCTACCTGAACGATTGTAGGGACGTTTCTTCAGTGCAGCATCCTTCGTTCCCCAATTATGTGAGTTTACCGCCTTAGTTTTGTGCATTCTTCTGTGCACGCTTTGTACTGTCTTTGTACTTACCATGTTCACGCCTTGTGTTTTCGTACATGTCTTCCTCTTTTTTATGTACCGCTGTCATTTGTTTCCCTTTCTATTCCCGTATCTCCATCTCCAGCCCCATGTGCAGGGTAGCCAACCGGACAGTTTCTGGTTAACCTCCCTGCCTGTCCTGTATTGTACCTTCCTTCCTATATATCCACCCTATGCGTACAACGCTAGGAAAACGTCACTTTTGATAACACACATTTCGAGCACACAGTGATGTTGCAGTCGATGCACGTAGGCGGTCAACATATTTTTGCGGAAGAATAATTGATTGATTGTAGGATTTTAACGCGCCGACGCAGCGCAGGCGATGAGGCGCGCCGTAGTGGAGGGCTCCGGATTAATTTTGACCACCTGGGGATCTTTAACGTGCGCCGAAATCTCGTACACACGGCCGTTTTTGCTTTTCGCCTCCATCAGAAAAGCGGCCGCCGCGGCCGGGAATCGAACCCGCGACCTCGTGCTCAGCAGCGCAACGCCTTAGCCACTGAGCCACCGCGGCGGGTCATTTGCGGAAGAATAGTTCCATATACACACATACATACAAAAAAAAAACCCGGTTAAAGTTCTGCACATTTTCTAACCCTTTAAGGTTACGTTAGAAATATACTTATACGGCGCCACTACTACAAAAATATACGTCCTTTGTTACCTCCGCGTTCAGGACGTAGGCGTCCCACATACGCTTCAGCGTAGCTGTTATCTTCATGTTCAATGACCGACGAATTGAACCCGCATCTGCCGACTTGAAGCGGCGGAGCAATACCGTGCAGACAAACACGGCAGGGGCAACTTCGCGTTGCAGCTGGGTTACCAAGGCCTACAATACAATTACGACAACATTAAACGTCCATTCCGCCTCCACACGCAAACTGAATAGCGCAAGTGTATACACATCTTGATGCTGTCGCATATCTTCTGTGGATCTCCGCCGGTCCGGTCCAGATCGCCAACTTACAGCACGGCGAAATCTGCCGGCATGCATGCGGGACACACTGTTTCTGACAGCCGTGGTGCGTGATGGCCTCCCAGGCTAAATGTGCATGTTTCAACGAACAGCAACAATCGAAGCAGCTATCTGCATGTGAATTTCAGTTGGCTATCACCCAACTAAACTTCCTCGCAACGGCACGCACTGCACAAAGAATGAACCGCCCTCCCTACTCACTTCGGTCAAACAACTTAGGAAGGAAATGAAATTTTGTAGAGAGAGCTACAATGGCCGTATTCCCGCCGTTTCGCTGTGGCCGGTGGCCGCACCGCGAGCTGAGCGGTTGCCTAGCAACCGCCGCAGCTGGCAGCGCCGCTCGCCGCGCCATCTGGCATGACGTTAGAGGAGGAGCCTGTGAAACCGCGTTGCAACAACAGAGGAGGAGCCGGCGTTGCATCGTATATATAGAAGGAGCGGCTCGCTGGGATTTGTCGTCAGATATGGAAAGTGAGTTGAAGAGACTGAAAGAAGCCAGGCTTCGTCGTCGGAACGAAACCACGAGGAGGCAGCGAGCCGAGGAGACTGAGGAAGAACGAGCCGCACGCCTCGAGAAGCGTCGTAACCGTACACAGAACTAACCTAAACAATAACATTAACAGTACCTCTCGCTACGCACACCCAGACATAACTGAGTTAAGCCACATCAATTTTTTTGACAAAACGTCACATCCGGTAGTTGTGTAAGTGACGCCATTTTAACCAACCAATCGGCGTTTAGCACCCTCCGTCCCAGTATGCTTGTGTTATTTCACCAAGCGCCGCGCCCAGCTTCGCACTTCGGCCACTTGTGTTCCTCTCGCCCGGTGGCGCGCTCTGCGCTGAGCAGAGCGCTATGCCGCGTTCATTTGGCCAATAATGCTTTCCGTTCACCACTCAGAAGTGCTTAGGTGCACTCTGAGTACTCGCTACTATTACTAAGGCACGATCGTGGGCACAATATATGCGATGCGCGCCACAGTGAATCAATAATCTAAGTTCCAGGTCTAGTTTTTAATTCTGTAGCAGGGCTGCTGTTCTATTTCTTGTTCAGCAGCGTCCCACATACTTGCTACGGAGGAACCCGCATTGCCCCGCTGTGATGCGCCGCACCCGTGAACGGCAACTCAGTGACCAGGTTGGGTGTTTCGTAATAAGTCACTGCTCTCTCTCTCTCTCTCTCTCTCTCCCTCTTTCTCTCTCAGTATTTCGCGGTTAAATGACAGTATTCCTCCCTTTACAATAGCTTCTTCATCCTCAATGGGCGGCGACCACGCGCACGAGATGGAATTCAGAAAGCCGGACGAACTTGTTAGATAAGAGGCAAATATAACTAGGTGCTCAACAAGACCCTTTTCCCTAAATGTTTATTAATATCACGAGGTGAGAACCCGTGCCGCCTACAAAAAGATCCAAGTTGTTTCGCAAACGCAGGAATTCCGTGAGCTCGACGACGACAAAACTCGCCATCGTACTCGTGGCGCCTGACAATTATTGCGTAATTGGGTTTTAATCATAGCGAACTTTCATTTCATGACCTCTTTTTTTTTCTGGAAACACGTCAGTATTTTGAAGTCCTACAGAAGTACAAGCAGTAAATTAGCCATGGCCAGTCCCCTCTTGTGGGTAAGTGTCAAAAACATTGTGGGCATCACCATCATCATCAACTAACTGGCGGAGTATATGCTCGGCCGGACAATACCCCTCGACATGACGCAGGTCTTACTTGGAAGTTTCCATTGAAAGCAACCCCTATTGTCTCTTCGCATTTGAGCGTTTATGAGGCTGTTGCAGCCATGGTATTGTCTATCGCCTTCACCTGTACTTAACAGGACTAGTATGTGGTAACCGCGGCCTTGTGTGTAAAAAGAAAGAGGTAGCTAGTACTGCGCAAATCACGCGAAGGGGAAGAGGAAGAAGCAGACCCATGGCCGAAGGTAGTGAGTACCAGGCGCTGCCTGGAGATAATCGTTATCAAGACAAGATCTGGAAGGCAAACCTTGGTGTCTACGAAGACGCTGCCAAGACTGTGGGCTCTATCGCCGATCTCAAGGGTCCCGACCTCCAAAACAGCGCCCCACTCAACAAGAGCTATGTCGCTGACAGCGATGCAGTTTCTCAAGTGATGGCCCCCGCAGGGATTTTTTCGCCTGCCGCAAACGCTCACCTGGCCAACCGCGTTTGCCGCAACGTCTTCAGAGGCCTCGTCGGCAAGTGCATCATTCCCGAACAAGTGCAGAAGACGCACGAGTTCGCACAGGAGGTTATCTACATGTGCGTGGAGATCGTCCAGCAGGTACAGGTTGCGACGTACCACATTCAGGCCACCAACCATGCCACACTGGAGGATGTGACAGCTTCACTCGACGTGAACCCACATGTCAAGAGAGAGGTGAGCATGGCCCGCGTCCTTTTCAATAATTGCACGCCGACCGTGTTTGACGAAGAGATGATCAAGACGCTTAGTACCTATGACTTAGCTGCGGGAGAAGACTCGAGTGCGTCCCCGGGGATGGCAGTGAAGGTGGTTGGAGAGCGAGTGATGACGCCATATTTTGGTGACACGGACAACGTCGAAATTGAGAACACCGAAGTGGGCTGTGAAAAGGCCGAAGTAGTGGCTGCAGCTCCTGCTAACCGTGAATCGGCAGGTGCGACCGCATCACTGGCCAATTCTAGCGTGAAGAACAAGCCGGAGACCCAGACCCGCGCACTGAGAATGGCGTCGACACACATTACTAAGCCTCCGGATGTTCATTCACTGGGGAGACCTGCAGCATTGGCGGAGCCGCTATTGGCGCTCTCGAAAACCGCTCGAAAGGCCAACGCAGCAGCTGCAACTGTGAAGATTCTGCCAGGAGGCAATGCCCCTTCTAAGCCTGTGTTCTCCCAGGTGGCTCCCTCAGATGAACAGGTTAAGGGCGATGCGGGAGCCCTGTTCCCAGAGGAGTCGCTGACAGCCCATGGGGAGCGCAAACTGGAAGGACCGCTTGGCTGCAGCGGAGAAGACGTAAGGTGTCATTGAAGGTATGGAAGGAAACCTGCCCGTACAAGTGACAGCAAATAATTTTTATCGTAAGCCTGCCCTTCCAGACACAACGTCCAGGGCTTGAAGCTCAAGTTGGAGACGCTGGTGGAGACGCTGGTGGCGGGCCCGTGTCCCGTGCGTGGCCGACTGCCAGCTACCCAACCCGGTGGACAATGTAGGCGATGTCAAGAACGGCCAGGGTGTCAACAACAAAGTCGCGCCGCTCGCAGCTGTACCAACGCCTGGAACGTCATAGCAGTGAGGTGCACAAGACAGTAAAAGGCCTTCGGCTGCCCTGCATGCTCCACCTGAGATGCAAGAACAGTTGCTACGCGTTGATATTATATTTATATTAAGAAAACTTCATACTTGGAATTAAATATAGTCATTAATGCTGTGCGAATACATAGAACGAGCGTTTTGAATTGCAGTTACATTTAATCGTCCAAGAATATGAACTTATATTTTTATTAATATAAAAGTACACAGGCACATTTTTAATTCGTACAATTTTCTCGCTACACAACGACAGCAGTGACTTAATTGGTAAGTCATCAAACGCAGAGTAATTAATCAGCGTGTTAGTTCCATGCAAGCACTAGAGCAAAGCGATGAAATGAGAGAGATGCTGCACAACAGTCGCAAAATCATGCTTATTTGTTTATTGGTGCTTGTTTTCGTTGGTGGCGGTCAATCGCACAAACGATTTTCTGTGATGACACAGGGCCTATGCGAGAAAGTGGCTCATGTGTCGCCACTCGTCCATCTAATTTTTCATTATCCGGCTTAATTGTTTAGAGTTCGCGTTGACACTGGCATTACACTTATCCTGACGTAATGATGTGTCAAATTTCGTCTATATTTATGGTCCCTTATAGGAACCTCAGGCAAATCAAATGAGCTCCTACCCTACGCCGACCTTCATAGCCCCGCTGTAGCTTCGGAGCGCGAAACCATTATTTGAACCACGGAGAGTTTCGAAATGAAGACGGAGAATCGCAACTCTGGCTTCAATGCTGTACAGTGGAAGCAAAGAACAGGATGTGGACGATGACGGTCTCGTGCGTGCGAGTACAACGCCGCCGCCAGTCAGAGGAAAGAAGCAAAGGAGGCATTCGCAGCAGCGTTTGTCCCACGGACCAACACGGAGCGCAAACAGGCCAACGTATGTTCCAGAAAAACATGCTGGAAGGCAGGGGTCGGAACAGACTGTCCTCCGTCGAGCCGTGACTCTGATCAAGCGCTTTGACTGCATTACCAAACATGGTTTGAATGTCCCGACGCGCCCTTCATCAGGGCGATTATCAATTAAAGCAACGCGAACAGCTCTTCAGCACAAGCCAGGCGACCGCTGATAGCGCCCCACACACTTTTCGAGCTCGTAGGTGCATTATTCTTTGTCATTTTTTGTGCGTGCGCGTTCGCTCTTTTATGCGGTGTTCACTGCTGATGCATGGCTGATGCGCGCGCATCTATGCACGGCTTTTTAAAACGTAAAAACAGCGCATGGTCGGGACAAGACGAGCGAAAAGATGAGGCGCCGTAAGAGCTTCTAGGAACAAATGTTAGTTGAAAGTTTGCACCCGTTCCATTGTGTTACGTCATGTATCACACCACCTATACCTTGCCAACGCGAGCCATGCCGCCCGCCGACCCGTTGACAACGACGACGACGACGACGACGGCCCGCATCGCCACCCTCAGTCCAGCCGCTGCCGAAAGCCCGGCACTCTTGACCCTTGGTCAGACCGCATTGGTGTGGCTCGTAGCTGTGCTTTTCTTCATTTTTATCTTCTTAGCCGCACTTCTGGCGTCCTGCGCCCACTCGCATCGTGAGACTCACTGCAGCCGCGACCGCTACCGAAGGCGGCGAAGGCGTCGCTTCCGCCAGGCCTCGTCCGAGATGTCGTGCTCGTGCTGCAAGGGGAGCGAGCGGCTAACCTGCGACGGCCTTGCCGGTCACTGCGATCAGCTGCTGTCGGACGACGACGAGACGACCGAGTGTGTGCACGCGGTGCGGGGAGGCGGCGACCGCTGGGGGATGTTACAGCAACCTCACTACCACCAGGAGCCGTCGAGGCCCTACGGGGGTCATCCAGCGGCCAGCTGCGCGGGCGGAGGTTCGCAGGTGCTGGCGCTGGTGCACCCTGCCCCGGGAAGCGAGGTGCCGAATCAGCGAAAGAAGCGCAACAGGGTGGGCCTTACCTTTCAGCTGTCGCATTCGTGCAAACGCGGCTGCGCAGTGGTGTGGCGGGTGTATGGCTGTTGATGCCTGATGTAATTTGGGTACTTGGATACGAGTTGGCTCGGCTTTTAGGATAAATCCATGGAAACATACCGCGCTGACGGTTTTACATGCATGCACTTATCCCCCCCAAAAAATCGACTTTCAGAGCTTCTGGTTTTTTTTTTAATGCGTCCGCATTCTTAGTCATCCCCCCCATCCCCCCGAAATATTTCCGTCGGTCTAAACGCGTGGCGCGATGCAATCCATATGTATGCATCGTGTCATATGGTCCATACATGATATTATGAGTACTGATTTATGATTATGGCTCCGCTTTGTCTTATGACTGTTATCTCATTAACATTAACATGTTCTCATGACTGTACTATCGGTGTCAAATGAAACGCGAAACCAGAAAATATGAACCAGAACGTGCAAAATCAAAAAATACTGCTCGTAGAGTTCATGTAATGGCACGCTATTGGTATATTTGGAAATCCACTTTTCCCAACTTTGTTTTTGTAACTAAGCCACGCGCTATTTTGGCTTGTATGGAAAGAAATCGCGCTATTTGTGTGTTCAGGTTCATATTTTTGTGTTCGCGTTTCATTTGACGCCGATAGTACTTTGACTTTTGATTATGTATGACTGTGACTATTACTTATGGCTGCTATGCTATGGCTGGGGTTTATATGGGGTATATATGACATTTATGTTAAACGTGCTGAGATGATTGTGGCTCCTCGAGTTGAGGCGGCTCGAATGAATGCTTACGCACTGTCCGACGATGCCCACTTGGGAGTTTCTTCAAATGTACTTTAAACACGCAAGGTCTTTTTGAGTGGCTTTCGGATTTTTTAACCAAACATGCAAAGCAAAAGCTTCAGTGTTTGTTGTTCCTGCTTTAGTGCTGCCCTTCTGCTATGAAGCGCGCAGTACTGGACAGCTACCGTAACCATAGGCCGCCTGGGATCTTTAACGCGTGCAGTAACCTCGTACACACAGGCGTTTTTAGGTTTTGCCTTCATCAGAAAAACGGCCGCCGCGCCAGGGATCCGAAACCGCGGAAAGCCTTAACCACTGAGCCACCACGGGTCCGTCTCTATTTTTCTTGCGCACACGGGCTCCATGACACACGCATGCGCGGTCACATTGCGCAGGCACGTTTCACCGGATGTCTGCAAGCTTTGATTTGTTCTCTTTCATCGGGGAGCAGTGTGTGTCTATCCCCCTAGTTTTTATTTCGATAAAGTCACTTTACTCGGAGCCACTACGGCGCTCCACCTCGCCACCGCCAGCTCCTATTTCACAACTGATATAACCCTTGCCTCCACCGATGCCTCTTTCACAAGTTACGCAATCGGCTGATAACGGCGGCAGTGTCTTTATCAGATTATTTCGGAGAATCGACAAAAGCGCGAATGGCCGCAACGCGCAGTTATAGGCCCTCTTTGATTACGTCTGTTGTGCTGGCGGGATGTTTACACGTGAATGTCAAACGGTCCAATGCGACCTGTCCGGTGTCCTCAATGGTCTATATAGCGGATTGTGTTGGTGTGTTACACAGACAGTAAGATGCCTACGACGCGGGAGGGAAACATGTTTGTCCACTATAATAAAGCTCAAGACCTTCCAAGTTGCATTCAGCTAATTGGCCAGGAAGTATGCTCAACCGCAAATGACAAACAAACGTTTTTTTTTTTAATTTATTTCGGGCACAACGTAGACTTCGTCCAGCTTCACAGGTCATCCGTCTTCAGTGGAAGGGTACTAAATCTTATTTTTGATCGCTGCACGCAGTTCGGCAGAGCGCTGCTGCCACGTAACGGCGACGCCGGTGGCAACGGCAACGACAGCGGCGGCAGCGGGTCCTCGTGCACGGGCGGAGCAGGAGGCGGCCGTCGGGGCGCCTACGCTCAACGACTGCCCCCCGAGTGGGACGAATTTCAGCTCGAGCTCGCCGCCGGCAACGAGGAGAATGCCTGGCCCTATGTGATGCCCCCGGCACCTCCGCCTTCTCGCGCGGGATCGCAAGAGAACCTGCTGCCGCTCTAATTCGGCAGTAGGTCGGACAGACCTTCTGTTTTTCTGTTTTGGCAAAAAGAACAAAAGCTCGGCACTCCGCGCACCATTTCTCATCGCACAACTACGGTTGCGTCCCCTCCGCCTCCCATCCCTTTCCAAAAAAGAATTCATGCCTGATTTTTCACTCTCAGAGCCTGAAGTTCCTTTGGTTGAGCTTTTGCCTAACAACTTTGCCATCTGAAACTGCAGTAAACGAGCTAGAAAAGACTAATAATGCAGCGGAGCGTAAACGACACTTACTGCGTTTGTATTCTTTGCCTGACCCATAGCTGGCCTGTACCTTGTTTTTTTGCGGTAAGGGGTGCGGGGGGAGGGAGGGGGGAGGTATTTTTTTATATTCTTTGTATTTTCGCTTCACTTCTTCATTCATTGGGTTGGATGGTTGCTTTTATGCGTGGTACAGCAGGCATGTACTAGAGTTTGTTTGACATATCCCTACTTATAGGCGATCTTGTGTTGCGTCTGGGTGTTTTCGAAAAAAGCCAGACACAACGTGTCCAAGAATATTGATGGTGCTTATGCGTGACTTACATAACATAAGCTTAAAAGAGAATTTTTTTCAGCTTAGTGTGTATTACATTTAGGAGTGACGGGCTTCCATAGCGGCCCATTTTTCATCCGTTTTTGTATTTAGGAATAAACAAGTTGTCTGTTCAAAATAGCGCGTCTATTGTCGATGGCTTCCGTTATGTACAGCTGGCTTAGACAGAACGCGGTTGACAAGTGGTGTGGTGCGCTGTTTGTGACAAAACTGAATGCCTTTACACAATATATCACCTAAATTTACTGCTTCGAATAGTACAAACAGAAAATCATGGGAAACTCGATCAAATGCGCTTGGAAGGTGCATTTAGATATGTGCCACCTGCAATGCCGAATCAGACGCACACTTTGATACTGAACGACCAATATTTATATTTGCTTGAACGCTCTTAACTCGAATACCGCAAGTTTGGTGAGGTCCTACTAAACTAGTGATGACAAGTTGAAGGCGCCTAGATAAACCTTTTGCAAAAAAATTATAATCTACATTGCAGAGAGATATTGGCCGATAGCCTTCTACAGATTTCAGCTTTGTTATCTTGTGTTTTCGGAATTAATACTGCGTGTCCCTAAATAAAAGGTTGGTGGCAAAACGTTATGGTCACATGCTGCTGTGAATGTCTAACAGAACGCGAGCAAGGATATCAGAGAACTTTTGATAAAACTCTCCACTCAGACCATCTGGCCCAGAGGTCTTGTTAGTCTTAAGGTCAGAGATGGCAGCCTTAACTTCAAGTGTAATAGGCCCAGAAACCCGAGAGCATTCATCGTCTGTTAGCTTACGAAGCAAAGCAAAGAGAGGAACTAAATCCGTGCCCCCAAGCCAAGGGACCTGACCCCGCAGATAGTGTGCTGTAATGGTCAAGGAAAGCACTAGCAATTTTAGCTGTTTCGGTATACCTAACACCTTTGCGTTCAATTTCACTTACTTCCTTTGCAAGTGCCGATCGCTCATCGCTAAGCGAACGGCGAGTCGGG